>NC_056749.1:157801220-157886220 GCF_019279795.1 Protopterus annectens
TCTTTATTATTAGTTGAGGTCTAACATTAATACCAAAAATTCACTTAATGGTCTAGGGCATAAAATTAATTATGGCAATACTTTTCTCATAGCTATCATATTATAATTTTTCTCCTTTTATATGTTTAGCAGAGTTATATTCTGTGGTGGCATTTACTGTGATATTTGAATTTAATCTATGTGGCTCAGTTCCTTTGATTCAGATTATGATATGGATAATTTGATTATGATGGATCTGTATTTAGATGGTGTGCTGTGGGACTATGAGAAATGTAGTCACTGTTAAGTGTTGTGGAGTGGGTTGAATGGTAATGGATGTCGATATGATGGATTTTTGTTGCTTTTCATGTTGGGGTGAAATTTTAATCTGTTGGACTTTGGCATGAATTTTGGTTAAAATTGTTTGGTGGGTTGTATTGTTTTATTTATGCAGATGCGCATCATGGAAAAACTGTTGGCCTAACTCATATACCACTCTGCTGCTTGGTGCACATTTCAAATATAACTTACAGTTTTGAGCTGATTTGAGAATGTCAAACAAGTAAAACTGCTTACCATTTTTCCACTTGAGTCCTGTGATCTTCTTGGTTTATTGTTATTGCAAAGAGTAAAAGCCAGAGCATGGAATACATATTGCGCTTAAATTGTTTATCCATTTTAAGGGCAATTACAAGTTTCACTAATTCACTTTTGGTTTGATGTATACAAATCAAATATTTTGTTATTTTTTAACTATTCTAATCACATTTAATGTAATACTTATGCTTTTGCAATATGTTATTACCACACTTTTTTTCAGAAAAGAACTTTTCCTTTTTATAGTGAGTTCCTCAAATTGACTCTCTTTCCTCACCATTCTGGAAGATGGACATTGTTTGTTATTGAGAGTTCTTATAGCTTCATATATGCATCCTTTACAGTATTCTGCACATCAGTGATCCAGAGCACTTGTTTCAGATGAAAATCACATGCAAATTCAAATGTGACAAAATTATAATGAAGACAAGTGTCAGTACTTTATCAGTATCTTTATTTATCTGCCATTCTTAACTGTGAAAATTGTGTACAGTTCTTTTCCAGTTTAAATAATGCATGCATGAAAACTTAAAAACATTTTGCCTATAATTTTTAATGAGCTGTTCAGAATTAATGTAAGCAGCATGCATGTTTTACTGATGTTATTTAGCTTTTTGAAGGTATTCATTTATAATATATGTAAATGAGGGTTTTTATCAAAGTAACTATAAGGTAAATGTAGTACTCTTTTCTAACAAGAAACATCTTTATTAAATTAGCACTTATGACTTCAGCAATCATAGATTATATAAATAAAAACAAACCATGCTTACATATTTTAGTTGCAAACATTATATATCAATATATCACTTATAATCTAACCAGTCATTGCCAATCAAACATTACATAGCTCATTCCTCCAGAATATTATTCTGCATGTATTGTTCCTATACCTCCCATTATTTTCTGTGTAATTTACTCCTACCCTTTTCTAAAGAACACATTTCTAGTTGTTTTATCTCTGTCACTATATTCACTACTTCTTTTATAGTTGCTATAGACTTTGATTTCCATTTTATATTAATTGCTATTTTGGTATAATTAGATTTCCATTTTCTACTAATTACTATTTTGGTAGTCACCATAATTAGATTCAGCAAGGCCTTACTGTGTCTAGGCAATTCAGATTTTGTATCATATTTAAAAAAAACATTTCCTTAGTTATACCAGTTTGCTCACCCAGTATTTCTAATAGAGCAGTCCGCAAGGAACTTTTAAAGTCTGTCAACTCATTACACTCCCAAGAAATATGTCCCTAAGTACCTCTTTCTTCCCAATCACACTTACACTATTTGACATATACTGGAAACAAAACCTTTGGAGACTATTTGGGGTATAAAATACGTATGCAAACACTTCTAAGCAAAGACCTTTAATTTCCTAGACGCCGTTGCATATTTGGGAGAGAAACATATATCCCGCCCCATTGTTTCTTTATGAATTACTTATCTAGTCTCTCTTCCCAATTCTTTCAACCTCCTCTTATTGATTCTTATAGTTGTCATGCAATATTTTTTATGCTGTACTAATTATCCCTTTTTTAACAGCAGCTTCTGTTGGTTAATGCAGTGCTCTTAAGATTACCTGCACTATGTGTTACAAAATCATATGCAAGTCTGTTGTAATTTTATGTACTTTTCTATGGTTACAATAAGGAATAACGCTATAAGAAAGTTTTCTAGAAAGTAACAGATTAAATTGTATTAGGCCATGGAGGTTATTTGTACTTTTATCATAAGTCTCAAGGCACATTCATTATTAAACACAACTCTTTAGAGCAACACTACAGTTGATGTTTTAGTGCTGTATACTGCTACAGATCTAATGATATCTTTACTTTCTGCTTGCATCTTCAGTTTCTAACAGTAATGATTTAAAGTTGTCTGTTTTTTCCAGATAATTTTTTGATCTATCCCTCATTATTAAAGAGATATAGTAAAGAAAACAATTATAGGTTGTCTTGTTTGTCATTTTATTATTCTAACCACTATAACATTGTCAAACAAAATCTCATATCTGAAACTTATCTAAAGGACATGGTGACATCTTAATATGCTGAGATATATTTTCTTATTAGAGTTTATGCAAATGATACAAGAAAGCATTCTCATGTGACATTATGTAGCATTTATCTTATGCTAACATTGAATGATATATCATGCTCATATTCTTGAAAGCCATATATGGTAAACATTGTCAGCTTTTTTCATATTTTTAGTAGATATCAAATTGTTTCATGTATATATCAAAATATTATTGTCTAATCATATAGTTACCGCAAATTTAGTGTTTGTAAATGGAAGAGTTTATATGCTTTATATAGCGCTATACTTAAAGAACAAATCAGATAAATGAAGGAGAAGGAGCAGGAAAAGAAAGGAAAGTGGAAAAGGAAAGGAAAAAAAGGAAATAGGAAACAGAAAGGAAAATAAAGGAAAGGGAAAAGGAAAGGAAAATAAAGGAAAAGGGAAAGGAGTGGAAAAGAAAGGATAGGGAGTAGGAAAGGAAAATAAAGGAAAGAGGAAAAGGAAAGAAAAGAAAGGAAAGGGGAAAAAGAAAATAAAGGTAAAGGGAAAGGAAAGTAAAAGAAAGTAAAGGAAAGGGAAAAGGAAAGGAAAAGAAAGGAAATGGAAAAGGAAAGGAAAATAAAGGAAAAAGGAAAGGGAAAGAAAAGAAAGGAAAGAAAAGAAAGGAAAGGGGAAAGGAAAGGAAAGGGGAAAAGGAAGGAAAGGGAAAAGGAAAGGGGAAAGGAAAGGAAAAAGGAAAAGAAAGGAATGGGGAAAAGGAAATGAAAACAAAGGGAATATAAAGGGGAAACGATGGATGGGGAGAAAAGATGGAGATGAAGGGGAATGAAGGTGGAAAAATGGGGATAGGGGGAAGAAGTGAAGTAGAAAGGGGGATTTTTTATATTTATAGTTTGACTTTTAACTGATGCATTCAAATTTTTTTATTAATAGTTATTGTGATGAATCTCTCTATAACATTTTTTCTAAATCCAAGTTTATTAATTGTAAGTGTCTTAGAATTATAATTTTAAGTAATATTGCTCATTCTTTCCTTCTATAAATTTTCAGTAATAGAATATACTGTTTTGAAGCTGTTGCAATAGTAGTTGGCATGATATTTAGTAATAATTTGGTGATTAGTTTGAATGGGTTCTCTCATCAAACTAGCAATATTTATTTCCTAATTGGCTTTATATGTAAAGTTATAACAATTTTAGTTAAGTCTATATCAAGCAGCCTAAACATTTCATTCGTCATCCTTATGTAACTTCTCATCTTTTACATAACCAATGCATAGCTATGATTGTAGCATTTTTGACTGATAATTCTGAATTATATTTTAATGTCATAGATCCAATATGTCATACCTAAAATGTATTTCACTAACGGATTAAATGGTAGCTCTAAGAGGGGTAGTTTATTTAAATATTTTAACTTGCATAAAACACAAAATATTTTTCCTACAAGAAACCTACTTAATTCAGGATGCTATTAATAGACTGAATCCAAAAAAACTGTACAGTAATTTCCAACCCACACTTTAAATGGAAAATAAGAGGCACTGTTATTTTATGGAAAGCAGTACTATAATGCTTAAAATAATAGATATGTTTTCTGATAATAATAACATGTTATGTATAGCAGTTGTTAAATTTCAGGGGGAAATATGCACTTAAGCCAATGTATACTGGATTCCAGGAAATGGAACAAAAATTACACAGAAATACTCGGGTGTAATTTCTGCCTATACGAAGGGAAATTTGATTGTAGCTGTTGATTTTAACTAGTAATAGGCACAACATTTCTGCCTCAGCCAAAGCTTTAGTAAATTTGGTTACGCATTGTGTCTTGAAGATATTAGTCATATTTTATAATCATATACTTACTTATATGTTCATTATGCATATTGATTTGTCAGGCTGGACCAGATTCAATAAAGCCTACACTAAGTGTGATTTATATGTATTCAAGAACATTATCACATTTGTTATGCTTTCTAGTCACTCAAAAACATGGCACTAAGTGTAAATGTAATCTGCAGTCTGTGGTAACCTTTATGAATTCTTGTCAATATTTAAAGCTGCAAGAATATCAGTAGGAAAACTAAAATTAGGAAGAAAAAGGTGTGAGTCATGTCTGTGTTGTCTGTTCATTCAGAATGGTGTACACCTATTGCATACACAGTTTATAGGTTCATAGGGGTGTACTAGGCTAATGGCCCTAGAGCCTATTGTAAGCCTAGTCAATAAGAATCCCTAATATCATGTCAACAGACAAGAGGAGGGTGCAAGGGAGAAGCCCCACAAATGGGGGTTGTATGAAGATGTGTTTCCCTGCAAAATAGCTTGCTATACATGTTATGTTGAATGCTTTCAGTCAAATTTCTATTCAGTCAAATGTGCTTTGTTTTTTTTTTGATGTGCTTTAGTCAAATGCTTTTCAGTCAAACATAACAGAAACGTGTGTGTGTGTGTCTTTTATTTTATAAACTACCTGAAAGACAGATTTATTACCAAACATTTACTCCATCTCTGGCATTAATTGGTCTTTCATGTTATACAAAATTATACCCTGCCTCCTTCAACATGAACCTTGATGATTGGATGTGCATCTGCTAATTCATCCCTGGCCTGACCTTCATTGCCCTTCTAAAATTGGGAGGTACACCATGTGTTTGGTATTGTCAAGGCAGAGATATACTTCACAAGAACCCTCAAATACCTATTCACTTCATTAAATAGCCCCCCACACCTGCAATAATCTTAATGACTCTAGTTTTTTTAATGGCAAGGTTAATTTTTAACATGTCTTCAAATGCTATGTAACAATTTATTTTAGGCCTGTCAGTCAACACTGTTAAATCTTTGCATCTGCTCTAACTTTTGTTTTTTTTTAAATTACTTCATACTTTATCTCTAATCTCATTTCCATTTTTTATTTGTCTTATTCTTCTTACATTCCCACACTCAAACAACTTTAAACTACTAATGTATTATTGTCAGCACTAAGATAGAAACAGTGCCAACAAAGACTTCCTTTGATGAACATTATTCACCAAGTTGTAATTTGTGCAGCTGTGAGTTGTAAGTTGTAGCACTGACCAGTGGTTAATTGACCATTAATAGAATAGCTATTTATAAACTTACTTTGTAGAGGCCATACAGGCATGGAACTCTGTTGCTTGTGTGTTGTGATTCTGTAAGTAGAAAAGTGACAAAGGAATCCTGGACTGGTGTAACTATTCCTTTCTTCTAAAAACTATTCCAATTAACTATCTTCTCCTATTTGATCAGCTCAATACTACAGATATTTTGGATGATTTGAGAACTATACCTCAATAAAACTCCACACGGAGAATTAAAGCCTATCATCTATGGCACTACACACTGAATGTCCAGTTCCCCAATAGGCTCTGTTTTGAATCTTCTGATTTGTTCAATAAGATCTAATTTGTTCTGCCACACTCTGACATTATTCTTTACAAGGATAACACAGTATCTCTTCAGACCAATGGTTCTGTTTCTTACATTGAGCACAACCTACAATACTTTCAGGATCTCCATTATGCTACCTTTTTCTTTAAGGGACCCTTTTCATTATTTAACACATAGGACTCTACCTAGAGCTTTTTTACCACACACATCACATTCGTTCCAACACGCATAAGTACTCTAACCAAGCTTATAAAATTCCAAGGATTATAAGTCCAGAAGCTTGAGTTGCAATAGGAAAAATATTCTGATATCTAAAGTTGAATTTATTACCTCACTATTATATTTAAATTTTCTCACTAATATACACAGGGAACGAGTCTTGCTTATTAAAATATACCACTTCATTTTTTTTCTCTTTAGAGACTTTGAAAAGAACAAATGAAATCTAACCATGAACTCCTTACTTCCACAGCAGTGACTGTGAGTGAAAAGTTCTTCCAATTTATTTCAAGATGTTATTTGTTATGAAGGGCATATCAAAATTTCATTCTATGTTGTGTGTGTTTAAGGGAGGGGATGAGATGTATCACTGTACACAGCTGGACTATCCAACCAATAATCCCAGCTACACTACTTTTTCAGTAGGAAACCATTCACAGTTATATACGTACAAGGCATAACTCATTTCCAGAACCATGGACATAATTCCTAAAGGGTTACCATGAGTGACAAGCCTTATCACAAGTGGACAACCCCTCATGCTTACCCTTTTTGATTCAAAGATTGGCCTACCACAGTAACTTTTCAAGAGTGGAAACACCACTACTGAAGGTCTGGCAGGCCATGGTACACAATAATGAGGCAATCCCGAGAGAACAGTTAATGCTAATTAGCTATGTGAGCTCCCTGGAAATGACTACACTACTTCATAGCACTGAAGAAGGCTTCAGAGGACTGTTTAGCATCAATATATTTCATGGATAGGCCCCGTGGTTGTTTTTGCATGAGTTTTTTTTTTACATCAGTGGTAGAACAAAGTTTTAAGATTTACTCATCAGTTTTTTTTTTGTTTTTTTTTGGATGTTAGTATTACTAAAACTGGGTGTGGATTTTTCCTGTAATATATGATTTATCCTTTAATATATATAGGAATTCATATCTTCTTTATAATAGTTGTCCCTTGTAATTAAGAACATTGTTAAAAACACCTGGGTAACTTTTGAATTTGATCATGCTCTACTCAGCAAGGTGGAAGAGCATCCACAGTTTATTTCTAAGAAAGGGAAAAACTTTAAGAAAGAGAAGAACAGTGAGAATGGAAATGAAACAGAAATCCAGGCAGTGCAAGCAGATGTGGTATATGTTTGTTTGTTTGTCTTTCAGCTTTTCCCGGTTAGGGGTCGCGGCAGCGGAATCTCCGGTCTGCTAATGATTGGCAGTAGATTTTTATGGTGTTGACTTGCCAGCCTGATGCCCAACCTTCAACGAAGGCACGCCCATTCACGCATGTCTTTCAGAACACCACTCGACCATGGGGAGGACATGCAGACTCCACAAGGAAGGTACTCCCCACACTCCAGATGGGAATCGAAAGGGAGAACCTCTTGCTGTGAGGCAACAACGCTACCGCTGCACCACCACAGATACAGATGTGGTATATGTAATTAATGTAAATATATTCATACACATGATAAAATTACTGTACGTGGAGAGACTATTAATTTAGCTGAGATCTGCTTCTGTTTTTCTAAAGGTGTTGCTTATTGTTTAATTTTTGTGCTGCATTTTACATAGGGAAAACTGACAGATCATTGGCTAAATGCATTTATGAACACTACTATGATATTAGCAAGAGCAATGAGAATAATGCTTTATACAAGCATTTTGGCATTTCCAAGCCATAAGAATCATATTGCTTGTTGTTTTGGAACAAATACTTTCTAACTCATGTGGTGGACCATGGGAGAATTTAGTTGAATATAGGGATATACAATGGCAATTAAAATAAATGTGGATGAGAAAACAGGCTTAAACAATAACATTTCTATTAGTAGTGTCCTCAAATTAAGTGTGCCTAAGTTGTGATTTTTAAAAATATTAATTATGCAATGATAACAATATTGACATTTTTAATGCTTTTATATTTCTTGATTAGGTGTATTTTACAGTTATATTTATATCTATTCTATTCGACCAACATCAACATTGTTTTGAAGAAAATACATTAACAATCATTAGTTTTTGAAGAGAATGTAATCTACTAAGTCACTGATTTAATCTTTAAGTTATTATTAATTATTACTAGGTAGCAGACAGCTTAAATTACATAACTGAACAGGATTGTTATTTTAATCATGCAATCTTTTTGATTGGGGGAATAAAGTCACATGTTATGGTAATTTTTACATAATAGAAAAATTCCAAGTTGGTTTTATTTAGTTCTAATGAAGTCCAATTAATCTCAGGGATGAAATAATGTAACTAGTTTTATTAAAGAAAGCATACCAGTTTCTTTTATTTGATTTTATTGGTGGCTTATTCCTCATTTTCTTCACTATAACCAAGGACGACTTTGTCTTGGTTCATAGCTGTTATTCTGCCTTGCTCCTTTTGCACTTACATAGAACCTCATTATAAAAGATTGGTGGAGAGTACTTGAAGGAGATGGATAAAGTGAGAATGTCTGAAAGAAATTGAAATATAAATTGGAGATCAAGGTAGGAAGGAAACGAAGAAGGAGCAGTAAAAGGTTTGCTGTATAGAAGGGAACAGAGGTTACAAAGGAATAATTGATTAGGGAAACTCCATTTTTCATTCACAGATATGTTCTCGATTGCCTAACTGAATCACAATGACAATTAAACTATCCTTAAGCTTTCCCGAGTACAATGCCACAAACACACACACACACACACACACACACACACACACACACACACACACACACACACACACACACACACACACACACACACAAAAATGTGACCTGGCTACAGTCCAAAAAGGATTGCTGATCTACATTAAAATTTATTTTTTGTCTAGCTATTTGTAACATTCCCAGTTATGATTTGAATTAATATGAACTCATAGTACTGAATAAAGGGACGACTTTTACAACTACAAATGATGGGCATTTCAATGATTTTTAACTGATGTTAGAATGTTTACTAAACAGTTAAATATATTATTTTTATCTACTGAAAGAACCTGAAATATTGAGGAAGCCTAGCACATGTATACCCGTTAACCACTCAATGATTATCACATTTTCAAAAACACATGAGAATAATATTTATGAAATATATAACAGGTATTAAGAAAAAGATGCTTTTGAATCAATATTGACCAATAAAATAATAATTAAATAGGATTGATAAGGGGCCATAGTAATTCTGGATAGTACTAGAAATGAAGAAACTATATCTGTACATCTAACAAATACTGATCTTAGTCTTCTTCTTTCGGCTTTTCCCGGTTAGGGGTCACCACAGTGGATCATCTGTCTGCTCATGATTGGCAGTGGAGTTTTACGGTGTTGAGTTGCCAGCCCGGCACCCAACCTTCCACAGAAGGCACACACATGCACACACTCACACCTAGGGCCAATTTAGAGTGTGCAATCCACCTACTGCATGTCTTTGGGATGTGGGTGGAAACCGGAGCACCCGGAGGAAACCGGAGCACCCGGAGGAAGGACATGCAGACTCTGCATAGAAGTCCATATAGTGAAGTTGGTAGAATTACACAATAGTGAACACATATACAGTACGCATTTAAATGGTTGCTTGTGTTTAAATTATCCCAGTACTTTTATTTATCACATCTTATTATTTTATTTTTCAGGGGATCACCTAATATAACCATTGAAAATTATAATCCTTCTCATAGGCCAATAATTTCAGCTAGAGGTTGGGTCACTGAACATCTATCTGTATATTCAGAATCAAAATTAAAACAAAACCTAACACAAGTTAATAATTATATAAAGGACAGCCCCGTTTTTTGTGTGTTTTTATTTTTTCATAAGTTGGGACTTTAGGCATGCAAGAATGAAAACAACAATTATATGTTTGTGACACTTATAGATTCATAGGTAGGTACTAGGCTATTGGCCCAAGGGCCTACGCAAGCCTAGCCAAAAAACTTCCCTGGCTTATGCCACCCAAGAAAGCTATTTTCCTGTGCCACTGTCAAGCAGAGGCACAGAAGTGATCCCCGGGGTGTATTTCCTATTTCCCATCCACTCATCAAGATTTTTCTTGAAGAGTGCTAATGAAGAACTTTGCTTGACATAGATGGGTAGCCTGTTCCAGAGTATGGGAAGTCTCTTGGACAGGAATCCCTCTAGCATGTCCTGTTTATTGTGGTGACAAGGTTTGGGTCCCTAGAGCATGTAGCTTGGAGGAATTGGGATTTCTTTAGGTGTAGCATGTCCAACAGCTCTGGGTTTGATATAGCATTATATGTTAGGCAGAGATCACCTTGGAGTAAGCGATATGCTATGGAGTAAAGCTGGAGTTTTTTGAGGTGGTCAGTGAAGGGCATTTGTTTGAGGTCAGTAATCCTCTTTGTGAGGTACTGTTGTGGCCTTTCCAGCTGCTGCAGATGTCTTGCGTGGTACATTCCAAAAGGGGAGTTGTATGCTATAATGGGTCTAATGAGTGTCGAGTAGAGGGGAACAATGACCTCTTTTTTTCCTGGATGAGAACCCTTTTATGATGAGGTGTGCCACATAGAAGGACTTCCTGACTACTTGATGTAGACCTATTGTTTACAGCTATACCAAATGTTTATGGTGTTCAGGCTGTTAGGAAACAGTAATCAGAATATATACCCTTTTATTTTTTCGTTTCTTATTTGGTTATAAAACAATAGATAAATCAATTATAAAACAAGCAAAAACTATTTACATAGGGCCACAGCTGATCAATACATCAAAGTTATACATACCAACAACAATTTATGTTTTTCAAGCAAGTCTTCAAGTTGAAGCCAAGATTTATATGAATGTGTAATATCATAAGTTCTTATCTTTACAGTATGCAATTCACTACTGCAAACATTTTTTGCTATAGTAATAAATTCAACACTTGGGTAACTTTACTTTTCAAATTTTTAGTCATTACTTTTCTGACTTTAGCAAAAATAGACCAAAGGAGAGGCTTTTGGAATAATCTCAGGTATCAGAACATTAAATAGACATAATATTTTTTAATATTTAGTTTTATCTGACCATAGAACTTGAATGAAGTTATTGATTTTTTCCAAAAAGGGGAGAAGACTTCACATTCATATACCATATGCATCCGACAAGCTATTATTTCAGAATCACATCTACAGCATTTAATTGCATTTGATTTATACATAATTTGTAGGAGTGACAAAAGCTCTATTTAAGGATTTCCATGTTAAAATTGTCCAATATATTGAAGGCGTGGTTTTATCTGCAGATTTTAATAATATTTTCTTGTATTCTTCAGAGAAGTCTTGACTAATATTTTTGAGGAATAATTCTAATAGGAATTGTCTAAATATGTGAAATCTAACTTAAGAATGTTTATACATTTGTGACAATATGCTTTATTTTTCATTTCATTATTATTGATATTAAGAATTCCAATAATTTTGGGAATTACTTTTTATGTAGGTTAAATATCTTACTTAACTCTGTGTTCACAAAATTTCTAAATATTTGTAAAATTAACCAGTTTTCAGAATCTTAATTTTCTGTTTCAGTAGTAGCATTTTGTTGAAGTTATGAGCTTCTAACCAATAATTTGTATATGCAATTGGAAACATATAACACATTAAGTCTTTAATACAAAGGATAAAATATGTAAACTTTTGGTAAGAGGAAATTATGTTATTTAAATAGGGAATTTGAGAAGAGGGTACAATTCCATTTATGAAAAAAATCTTTTAATTACCAAATAAAACTATTAGGGACTATGTGTTGATGACTGGTTGTGACACATTTATTATTTACCAATAATATTTCTTGATGTATTTGTTTCCATTTTGAATAATACAATGAATTTATCCAGAACACTAACTTTTACAATTGTTGAAGTAGCATACAATGGATATCAGGGAATCTTATTCCATCATTATCCCAACCTTTTTTGTGCCAATCAAAGGAAACTCTTGGTTTATTAGGATGCCAAAAAAAGTAAGAAAAATATTATTTATCTTCACCAATATTTTGGGTGGAGGTAGTACTAAAGCTTGTAAGGCAAGTAGTATTTTAGGGACAATTATCACCTTAATAAGCATTAATCATCCTTCCATGTTAAAGAAGAATTTGTTCTAATTTGTGACTAAACTTAAAATTTTATCAACAAACTGTTGAAAGTTTGTATCATTCCTTTATTATTATACATAATGATTTATTTATTTATTTATTTATTTATTGACATTTGTTGACCGGGAATGTCCACTGGGCTTGAAACCAATTTTCAGTGGAGGCCCGGGGAGAAATGCTCCAAGTTGCAAGAAAATCATTACATGAATTTGTAAGGAAATAAATTATAATTATAAAGCAAGTGAAATAATACAGCAAACTATCTAAACAGCAAATGTGTTGTAAAGGCACAATACAGTAACAAAGGGACATTAGCATGTAGGAAAATTATACAGTTAGAAATATTTAACAGTACAGCTCAATTTTTGGGGGGGGGGTAGGAAAAGGGAAAGATAGAATTAGAGAGTTAAACTTAAAGGTAAGACACATAGAATCTTATAGCTAGGTAGTAGGAATAAGTAGATTTCCTTCCAACCTTACTAGGTGGCATATATTTAATGGTAGTATTAAAAGAAAGTGATAGAGAAAATAAAATGTGTTAAGATGGTTGTATTGATGTGTGGACTATGATACTAAAGATTAGGGATAACTCATAATGTGCAACAGCATGACATATACAAAAGTATATTTGCTATGTGAAATAGTTTTGCTAGATTAAGGAGGCTGTGGATATGTGTTGCATGCACAGTTGGGGTTATTAGTGAGGTGTTGTTTTAGTTTTCTTTTAAAGGAGATTATGTTGTTTAATTCTGTAACTGATGATGGGAGGGTGTTCCACAGCTTAGTTATGGAATGGGAATAGAGGCAGCTACCTGCTCTTTTACTAGGTTTTGATACTTTAAGTAGGTGTTTGTTGTTAGAGTGTAGATATTTGGATGGGACGTAAGGTTCAATTATATTTTTCAGGGAAGGGCAACACTCGGGTTTATAAATGAGTTTATGGGCAAAGGTAAGTGGTGTGTAAGGTAGGTAATGTCCAAATTCTAACCAGTTTAGTTCTTTAGTGGCCTGGCAATGGTGAGTGTGATTTGGTTGGGGTGATGCAAATTTTGCAATCTTATAATAACAGAACTGTAGTTTGTGTTGCAAAGTGTTGTAGAGATTGGTGAAGACAGGAGACCCATATAGTAAGGTTGGAAGGATAAGGCTTTTTAAAAGTTTTATTAAGATGGATTTTTCTAAGTATTGTTTGTTTCCGTAAAGTTTGCTTAATTTGAAGTGAGTCTTTTTCATTGTGTTATTAATATGCAAGTCAAAGCTACGTTTGCTGTCAATAGTAATTCCTAGCAGTTTGGCCTGATTTACTAACTTTATTTGGGTTTTGTTTATGGAGAATATAGTAAAGTTTATGGGAACAGCTTTATACCAAGATATTTCATTTGATTGCTATTCTAATTGAAGTTAGACTATATTTTGTATAATGACTTTTTATTTATTTTTTTTATTAATTAATAATGCACTTGTTTTATTATGACTAAATCTTAACTTTGAGGTTTCTTCAAAATGGCTCACAGAACTAATTATACATTCTAATGAATTATCTATATTTCCTATTGTTAGTAAAATATTATCAGCAAAGAGTTGAAACTTTATGTTGGAAATCTTTTATTCTGTTACCATTAATGTTCTTATTGGATCTAATACTATTAGCAAAGGGTTCTATAGTTAATGCAAAAAGTAAATGTTATAATGAAAAGCCTTGTTGTGTGCCTTTTTGTAATTTAAAGGAATTAGAAAGAAAATAAACTATTTTAACAAGCACAAGAGTTATTGTATAACTTAGTGCATAATTTCTTACCAGAGCTAATTGCATTAATTTCTAAGGCTTTAAACAGGTATGACCAATTAAATGAGTCAAAAGCATTATCTAATGATAAAACGTTTTATTTTTATTTTTATTTACATAGCCTAGTAATGTGTATATTTTATTATTTTATCCTGTACTTGTCTATGTAAAATAAACCCAGTTGATCATTGTTAATTTCTGTCAGCTAAAATAGACATGAACATCTTATAGTCTACATTTATAAATGCAATTGGTCTGTATGATAAACACTTTGTAGCATTCTTAACTTATTTAAAATAAATGATATAAAGGAAGATTTCCATGATGGGGGTACTTCAGCAGTTGTTCTTATTTCACTATACACCTTTTCTGATAATGTAACTGCATCATCCAGTAGTATTTTATACAGTTCTGGTATAAGGCTAACTAAGCCCAGCACCTTATTTTGTTTTAACCTTTTTTTTATCTTTTATTTCTGTTAAAGAGAATGGTCTATCATTTTTTATTTGTTCAATTATTACTTTATTATTTATAGTTTCCCTTTGAAACATTTCAACTATATCATCTTCTAGGTTATTTGCATTATTTATATTTTCATAAAATATTTAAAACCCCTCAAGAATACCTTTAATATCTGTTCTTCTTAGTTTTTTATTATTTATATGTGTTATAATCTCTTTGTTATGATTTAATTTATTCATGTTCTTTGATCCAAGAATAAATGTATTTATGCTTAAAAGGTTTACTGAATATGCCTGAAATGTAAGTTTTTCCAGGTTTATTGAAATTTTATGATTTAAAAAACTTAAATACAAAATATGTTGAAATTCTAAGTTCAGACTGACTGATAATGTCACTTCATTTTAGATTAAACTTTAGTGTGCCTATTTCGGCCTTCATTTTATTCAATTCTTTGTCCCATTCTCTTGTTTTACTAATATACCAGCTTGTATCTCTTCCATTTAAGTATGGGTTTAGTGAATCCCAAAGGACAATGTCACGTACTTTACCATTCATATTTATTTCTAGGAAATATTTGACCTGTTTAACATACCAATTCTTGAATCCTTTTATTGTAATAATGTGCATTGGTAATCTCTTGTGATACATTAAATTGTCAGTTTTCAGTATTTAAACTATTATTACAAATTATAGCATTATGGTCTGATAATGGGCATGAAACTATAGAAACTTCTCTGATATGTGATAAATTGTTTGAGACAAAATTGTTATCAATATTTGTGTTCCATATCTATATGAATAATGGGTAAATTGAAGTGAGTTTGCTTATGCTTTACATTCATCACATTTACAAAATTCACTAAATGTTTGACTGAAGATGTGATTTTCAGCTTTATATCTGCAGTGGAATCTTTGTCTGATAAAATACAGTTAAAAGCACCAGTCATTATGACTTCACTTTAGTAATTTTTTGCATCTTTAGCTCCAACCCCTGGATTCCAATAAAAGTTCACCAATGTATATATTTTTCTGTTCCACTCTGTTATAACAGTGTTTAACATGCCATTTTTATTAACATGGGTATTTTTTACTTTAGGCATTACTGGTGAGTTCTTCATAACATGAAGGTCTCTTCTTTTAGTTCTAATGCCTGAATCTGCTAAAACTAAACAATTATTTAGTGAAAGTTTATTTACATCTTTATTAAGTAAATGTGTTTCCTGTACATTATTTGAACTTTATGTACATGCAAGTATTTAAATAGACACCTCCTCTTTACTGGATTTTTCAATGTATTAATATTAATAGATATGCATTTAAAATCAGACATTTATAAAAAAAGAGAAAAAACTCAGGTATAATGTAATCATATTTCTGTACGTAATGTATTATATACCTTATATATAGCAATATGAAAACCTTTGAAACTAATAAAACATTACCTAAAGATATAACCCTAAAACATTCTACCATGGAGTAACATATTCCTAATTTGCTGAAAAAGATGAACAAACTACCTCTCAAACACTTTATTAGACTAACACTTAGCTCATGCTCATTCATATTAACGTGTCTCATATTTTTAGTGTTCATCATCCTAAAAAAGCCCATCAGATAGTTGTTATGAATAAGAAAAGTTATACAGGGTTTATAATCTTTATTATTAGTAGACTAATCTGAATACATCTACAATCAATTTTCCCTGGTCTACCATCGTGTGCCAGTTGTTATTTTCATATTTATTAATTTATAGGTCATATGATTTTCTATTTTTCTATTTTATTTACTATGTGTAAAGTTGTTCATAAGATCATAACTTCATAAATCAGTACCAGACTAACTGTCCTTGTGGGCCATTCCAAGTCCAACCAATTACCCCATATCAGAATCAAACCCTGCACTTTATGCCTGTAAGGTTAACACCTTAGCCACTATGCCAACTTGCCTCCATTGTAAAAATATTTATATTCTTTAACTGTGTAAATATTTACTTGTGCAAATACCTTTCTATTTGTGTTGGTATATTGTCTTGTACTATTACTATATTCCAGGGTTTTATACTTTAGCTATAATCCTAATGTAGAATATCATGTAGTAGAACATTTATATTTACCCTTGTATATTTGATACTCTTTAATCTAGTACTACTGTTCCAATCAGTCCTATTTATCCTTAAATGTTATGTCTAATAGTATCTGAACAAATATCTGAAAGATCTTCCCTTTTAAGATTTAAACTTTCCGTAATAACATTTTCTGAGACATTAAGTTCTGTTATCATTAAAAAGAGACAGTAACAGAGAAACATAAGCCTAATTTTTTTATCAGAAGTGTCATTCTATACGTTAGTATATAAACTTTCCTTTTGGTATACAGCAAGCATTCAGAACTATTTAATAAGTGGCAGTGGTTTAGAATGCAATTTGCCGTCTTTTGCTTATATAACTTGCATTCATTGAGATCTTAGCATATGATTAAAAATATTAAGACTATTTACTTTTAGACATGAAGTAATCTGAACAGTTCTTAGACTTTAGGGAAATAAATGATTTGCTTTGTAAAAAGTAATATTCAGCACCTGCTCATAAGTATTCAATTACTGGTTTAAATTAATAAGAATTCCTAACCATGAAATACATTGATTTTCATTTGTCCTTCAGTTCTTGTTTTTACTGTTTTTGTCTTTTATTAACCAGCCATCTCTTGTTGTATTTCTCTTCAAAGCATTTGATATATTCCACTCCATGTCTTTTTCCCTAGGGTTTTATTTTTCTGTATAAAGTCCATTATGTTTTCCAATGTCACTCAATGAAAAGCACTGTTACTGCAAATGGATTCAAAATACCATTCCTTTATTATTAAAATTTCCAGGTGTTGTTAAAATCTCCAGGTATATCCTTAAAAAAAATATGCAGTAACAGTGCTTTTCATTGAGTGATTTGTGGACTAATAGCACTGATTGGAAACCAATGTGTTAAAAATCTTATTTTCTTCTGGAAGCTGAATATTTATTTTTGCTGGAAAGAAGATTTGTGCTCTAATATTGTTTTTCTTTAATATTTTACGATCACTGACCATGGTAAAGGTGTTTTTTTTTTTTGTTTGTTTTTTTTAATGAGTTAGAATGTGATATATGTGCCCTTTTGATGCTAAAGGAAAAAGCTTCAGTCAGGTTCAAATTTTTAGGCAGCCAAATATTAGGGATTTGAATTATACAGTCTCATTCTTCTTTTTTAGGACTTTAGTAAATTCTAATGATATTCCTTCTAGAGCTGTTCTCTAAGTCTTCTATTTTTCTCAGCATAAGTTATTTTGTTTCAGAAGAAATTCAGTGTTAGTTTCATTTTCAAGTAATCTCCCATCAAAATCAGGCATTTCCTCTTCTGTACTCAAGATTTGTGATGATTGTTGTTTAAGAGATTCGCTCAGTACTTCAAATTGTTTTTGCATTCTTCTTTACAATTATCAGGTTTCCTTCCTAATTTATCTATTTTTAGAGATAACTCACTTATGTTACATAGTATAGCCTCTACATCTTTTTATAGTACTATCCTGTACACTGGGTTTAGAGTGGTTCAATCTGAGACAAATAGCTCTTTCTAGTTTTCTTGACAGGAAAAAGCAATTAAAAGAGTTTCAAACATTTTTTGTAGTAAATCTATCAGCAGATCTTCAACTATAAATCCATCAAGTTTTGAAATGTTCTATTTGAGTTTGTTTAGTAAATATCCTGTCAGCGATGCTAAAATGAAGTAGAACTAAAAACAGTGCTGTAAACTGCTCACTGTCTTGGTCACAACCCTTCTCTATACACTCTTTTCTAATGTAGAAATGACTAGCTTTTGTGAATTACTAATGCTAATGCTAGAAAACAATGTGTTCTTATTGGATAATACATATTATTTACAGACTGTGGATCTAGTGACGGGTACTCTGGTCACCAATTCCTATGCAAACTTGGAGTTATCAGTTTGGGAACATGAGTTTGTATTTGTTGATATGAATCAATTTAGAAAAGAATCCTATTTTGTAAAAAGTTTTTGACAACACTTTTCTGTTCTGGGGAAGATCTGAACAACACTTTGACAAAGTCTTGAACTATTTAACTTCTACCACTAAATTTTTATGTTTTAACTCATTTACTCCAATGGAGCTCAAGAGGTTTGAACTATAACTTCAAATGGGTGAAGCCTTAGCCTTTTGACAAAATCAAATTATGTCCTCAGATTTCAAACAAATGTTCATATCTATGAAACCATAGAGGTTCTTAAATAAATATACATATCAGACTCTTCAGCACAAACTATTTTTATAGTGGAAGTATTCTTTAGGTTCTAGATCTTAAACTGAATTTTATAAGTCGCAGTAAACACTATTACCTTTTTAATATGTTGTAAACAACTTACAATGTCTCATCAGCCACTCAAGTTACACAGTAGCATTTTATTCATCTAGCTGAAAGCTTTCATATGAGGCTGATGAGTTATGTTTGTGTCACTTGGTTATTGAGATTTTTATAAAAATTTGAAAATTATATCTAGATACATTGATATCATAAAAATAACTGTTAATATCTATTTACCTGCACTAGACAGAGGTCAAATATTAATGCAGTTGAGTTTGCCATTGTATAAGCTTTAAGATGAAATCTTTTAAAACCTTGTACATACCACGGTTTTGGAATTATTTATGCAAATATGAGCAAGCAGTATTTGATGCCTAGAGGCATCAATAAGAGTTAACTGCAGATGCACCTGGAGGTGTCACTCGGATTTAATCTGTTAAGAAGACTTGATATAATTATGAAATTTGTTTTCAGAATACACAAATAGAAAGATACACCATCAGTATGGTAAAGACTTTGATATATAACAAACTAACTAAAAAGAATACCTATGTACAGAGATCCAGTATCCACCCCAATTTCTTGTTTAATAATGCAACAAAAAGTCAGATGTAACAGTGTTCTATGTTGAACACCGATTAAAAAAAAACACAGAGGCAGATGTTAAGGCTAGGGGATATGCAATAGAGAATATAAGACAAATGAAATATACTGCTGTTTGACAACTGTTATGCAACAATGTAAGGACATAGCCAAACCAGATTTTAATGTCACTAGAAATATAAATAACAGTACTGAAACTGATAATAGGCATGAGGATGGTTTTATAAATAGTACTGGGTTTTAATAAGCAGATGAATATCACAGAGGAAATAAAGAGAAACATGGCATATATTGAAGAACATAGATGGTTTGAAACAAAAAATAGATGTCCCCAAGTTTACCTAAGAAAAAGGGAAAATTTAAAAAGCAATTATGTCGTAAAGACACTAAATCTCTGCACACAGAAATGGAAATATTAAGGGGACTGGTATAAAACCTTACAATAATTGCCATTCTTGTCAACATATTTATAAATATGAATCATTTAAGCATACAGTTACTGACTACTTATATTATTTAAAAACCCCTGCCAATTATGTTATTAAGAATGTGATTCATATTACAGTCTCCTTGGTGTGTCATGCATTTTATATTGGTAAATGTAAAAAAAAAAAAAGCTTAAAGAATGGATTTGGGAACATCTGTCTGATATAAGAAAAGCGCATACTATGATGCTGTACAAACATATATCCGATAAGGGGAAGAATCATAGGTTCATAGGTTCATAGGTTCATACTAGGCTATCTGCCTGAGGGCATTTACAAGCCTAGCCCATCGTTTTGTGGCTTACGCCACCCCTTTAGTATGGGGAACTATACCCATTATTTTGCTGTGCCTCTGTCGAGCAGTGACACTGAGGTAATCCCTGGGGTATATCTGCGATCTCCCATCCATTGGTCAAGATTTCTCTTGAACAAGGCCAGCGAGGTGCTCTGCCTCACATGTACCGGGATTTTGTTCCACAGCATAGGGAGTCTTTGGGTGATGAATCTATCCCTCCAGCACGTCCTATTAATAGCCGTGTCAAGGTTTAAGTCTCCCGCCCTTGTGGCTCTGATGGATCCAGATTTTTGAGGTGAAGCATATTCATCAAATCTGGGTTTGACATGGCCTTGTATGTTAGGCAAAGGTCACCTCTGAGCAGGCCGACTGCATAGTGCTGGAGTTCTTTCAGTCGGGCAGGATAGGACAGATTTTTGCGACCCTTTATCCTTTTGGTGAGGAACTTTTGTGGCCTCTCCAGCTGCTGCAAGTGTCGGGTCAGATACATTCCAAATGGGGCATTGTACTCAATCATTGGTCTGATGAGTGATGAGTAAAGGGAGACTATGACCTCCCTTGATCTAGATGAGAATCCCTTCATGATAAGGTGGGCAATGTAGAAGGTCTTCCTAACTACTTTAGCTACATGGGTGTCGAATGACAGACTACTATCAACCTGGGTCCCCAGGTCCCTGATAACTTCTTCTGTGCTCAGTGGATTGCCACCTATTTGGTAGCTAGGGGTAACCTTGTTTTCCCGAAGGGTATGACTATGCATTTTTGGCATTTAACTTTAGGCCATGGCTCTGGCACCAGTTATCCGTTTCTGTGAGACCCTTCTGAAGGATATCTGTGTCAGATGTGTTTTTCTACTATGGCCCAGTTTGCAGTCATCTGCAAACTTTGTCAGCCATAACCCTCCTGTGTTTGCTTGTACCCGGAAAAGTAGATGCCAAACAAGAGTGGGCCAGGACTGAGCCCTGTGGGACACCACTTGTGACAGGCTTTGAGTCTGACATGGCGCCAGCAGCTCTGACCCTGTGGGTTCCGTCACTCAGCCAGTTTGCAACCCATCTTGTGATGTATGGGTTAACATTTAAGCTGATGAGTTTTCAATGATACCGAGTGGGGTATTGTATCGAAGGCCTTCGCCAGATCGAGGTAGGCTGTATGGACTGCCTTTCCCTCATCAATGGCTTTGGTGACTGTTTGAAAAGTCAACCAAGTTTAAAAGGCATGATCTGCCTTTGACAAAGCCAAACTGGGTTGGATCCAAAGTCTGCAAATTCCTATGTCTTTATTTATGAGGTCCATTATGATCCTCTCCATGGCTTTGCAGATAAGGCTTGTCAAGCTAATGGGCGGTAATTTCCAGGGTCAGTGGAGGCACCGCCTTTGTGAAGTGGTACCACAGTTGCAGCGCCACTCCCTGGGTATGTATCCAGAGGTAAGACTTTGATTAAACAGCTGTCCTAGCTGTGGGTTTAATTCCTCATTGAGTTCATGGAGCACACAGCCGGGGACACCATCAGGTCCCATGGATGCTGTGTTTTTGCTTTGGAGAGAGCAGTTCTCACTTGCTGGAGATGTTTGGGGGCTGCAATCGTTTGGTATAGATATCTCTCCTTTTGGGGAGAAGTTTGCACTGAACCTGTCAGCCAGTATGTTGGCAATGTCTGTAGGATCAGTAATCTTCACATCATTTTGAACTAGCTCTGAGCATATCTGGGAGTTTCCTCCCAGGTTTCTAACATAGCTAAAGAAGGCCTTATGATTGTCTTTTGAGTCTTTAGCTATTTTTCTCTCGAAATTTGCTTTGGATGATTTTATGAGAGCTCTAAGTTTTTTACTTATAGTGATCAAGGGTGTCTTACCTTTTAAGGATTTTGCTCTATCTTGTAGTAGCTTCCTCCTTTTGTTGTAGAGTTTGTTTATGGCTGGGGTCCACCAGACTGGACGCTTGCCTTTGGTACAAAGAGTCTTTGTTTTGCTTGGGATTGCCTTATCCATGCAGTCCTGCAGGTGCTGGTAGAAGGCATTTGTAAGTGATTCAGCGGCTTGAGTACTGTTTTCCGCCGGCTTGGGGGCCTTAAAGGAGACCACACTAGTCTTTAGAAGTGTGAAGTCGGCTTTTGAGAAGTTCTTTACTGTGGTCTTTTTTATTTCAGGTGGGGTGGGATGAGGACCTCCAGCGAGATTAGTTTGTGGTCTGATCTCACCAGTGAGGGGTACACCTCCGGTGTTGAACATTGTGCTCCCATGTTCGTGATGATGAGATCAAGTATGTTATCTCCTCTTGTCGGATGGTGACTAGTTGTTCCATGGCATTTGAGTTTATGAATTCCAGGAACTTTTGGGCTAGGGTGTTTGGGCTTGAGTAGTGTTCCCAGTCTATATTAGGGTAATTGAAGTCACCTAGTATGATGGTGTTTGGTGATACATTTATCCCCTCTAGTGTTTTCAGGAAGGCCATGTGAGGTTCCTGAGTTTGTGAGGGTGGCCTGTAACATGCTACAATTTGCAGAGCAGTCTTGCCTATGGTTAATTGCACCTGGATGGTCTCCGATGCATCGTGCGTTGCCACCAGTCTTGAGGTGTGGGTGTCCTTGATGAATATGGATCCCCCCTCCTTTCTTGGTATTGTCCAGATTTTGGGGCCGGAGCATGATATGAGGTAAAACCTGATAGCGCTGGGGTGCTCTCAGGAGCCTTGAACCAGGTTTCTGTCACAGCACAGACATCGATGTTCTCCATACTGAGAAGGGCCTCAGTGCGTGCATTTTGAGATTTAGACTTCTGGCATTGAGCAGCATTAGTTTTTTCCTTTTTGTGTTCTAGGGTGGTAGGTTTAGAATTTGAGCCTTGCCTAAAAAGGCACTATGGGGGTGGCAAGAGCCTTTGCCAATATCCGGAATCCCAGGGTGACAGGTGCAAGCCATCCGCAGCGTGGCTTGTCCAGCATGTCATCCCAGGCAGACAGACACTGGATCCCCTTTGAATGACACCAGTGTTTAAGCCAATTGTTAAAGCTGATCATCTTATCTCTGTATTGTGGCATCATTCTTGGTGAAGGTAGGATACTGCTCAAGGTCAGGGTCATACCTGTCTGGGCTACATAATCAGAGAGCTCCTCAATGTCTCTTTTCATGTAGTCAGGAGGTGCGTCTCAGGTCGTTTACACCAGCGTGGACAATGACTGAATCATATTTGTACCTGCTGTTGAGAGACCTGAGTGCTTGCGTTATGTGGCGGATTCTAGCGCCCGACAGGCAGCTTACTGTGACCTTCTCCTTACTCAGTCTGGTGAGCGGGACGTCAGTGTGTCTGACTATGGAGTCACCAATGACTAGTGTGTCTGGCATTGTGTTTGGCCTTAAGGGCTGTGACTGTTTGACACTCTGACTGTGAGGTCTATGTGTTGCAGGTGTTGTGTTCTGAGGTGGTGGTTGTTTGGGTGTCTGCTTTGGTGGCCTCTGCTGTTTTGGTAGATTTTTGATCAGAGCCTCCGAGTATGTCTTTGTGTGTTTATGTGTATGATTTGAGGTTGTAATGGTAATATGTGAGACTGGGTCTATAGTGTGTGTGGTAACCTTCTCCTCCTGACTGGTCTTGCCAGTCCTATGTTGAGAGAGCTCAGCCTCCAGTTTGGCCGTATAGTTGCATCTCTCGCATGTATTTGTGTAAAAGTTTGCTGTTTTGTAAATTAAACAAGAAAATAAAAGACATGCAGATATTTCAACCAGAATGGACTGTTCTGAATATAAGTGGATAATTATTTACGGCAAATCAGCCTCCTGGTCTGAGTGGTTATTACAGTATTAAACCCTTGCAAAGATGTGTAATCTAATGTGACATTGTTACTTTAAGAATATAATATGAACTTTTACCATGTGATTGTTAGTGATATAACTATGCAACTGATGTATATCTCTGTTTAAAAAAATTGAAAAAAAAACCTTTATACAACTGACACTTGAAGAACATTGACTGAAAGATTGTCTTGGCATTTACATATATTTGTTTGTTTTAATTAAAATTTTGAAAGTACACTATTGTGTCCTCCTGAGCTACTTTTTTTGTTGTTAATACTAATGTAAACGCAGGTGCCCATGTCCCAGCCTCAAATTTCTAAGGGTAAAGCCATAATCCATTTTAATACTGGAAGCATAAGATGCATATCCATAGGTTAATGGAGTCCAGTAGCACCATTGTGACATTTTGGCCATATAAGAAGCATGGTTAAACAGAATTATCAATCTACCTTAAGCACTGCATCCATCTACTGTTCTTCCTCACAATTATAAGCCTGATACAAGTGTCTGTTGATAGTGTGCTGCTACTGGGAAACATAAATATTGTAGATAATCTGTTTTGTAGTCCCTAACACCTGAGATTAAGATCCAAGGTGGATGATCAGTCAGCTAACATTGACAATAGCCATTCTGTACAATACAGCACCTTCATCCATTAATGCAACCAGAAGCCTTAAAACAAAATCTTCAGCCATGTTAAAATAAACACCTTTATGCTCAGTGATTTCATTCTGCATTGGAATTTCTTGCAAAAAAATCATTAGGTATGCTTGATTGATTTATTTAATTGCATCATTTAGCCTATTGTAAACCTGCCAGGATGTGGGTATATAAAGACTTGGGTTATTGGTGTTACTTGTTCTGAAGAAGCACTGTAACTTGAGGACGAAAGTGCTTAACCTTTTTTATTACAATAAAGTTTATTTAGAGCGGCACTTGGCTCTGAAGTTCTTTCACTTCTTTTTTTTGTGTTTTATAGTTACCAGTTTGTTCTTTGTGGATAACATTGAATTATATGCTACATCTGTTTTTCTTAACATATTGAGTAGTTGGTTAAATTATAATTATACTTCAAACTGGAAACCATTCATAAGTCAGTCTTACTATCAATCCATATTCCAGAAGTAAATAACTTACTTTCAGATATGGACAAAATATACTTGGTTATAAAAGATTTTAGTATTAATACTTGAAAAAACTACTTCCATTCCCTTTATTAATTATATTTTAACTAATTTTAGGAAAATAAGGCAAAGTAATTACGTTACTAAAATGTATTATTTCTAATGCTTTCCATTGTTTTCCCTAAGGGCTGTCTAAATACATTTAATTCACATAAAATAAGAGAAATAGAAGCCAATGGTTTAAAATTCCGGCACCTATTTTTAAACAATAATAACTGACATGAAGCTAACTATCTCCTGGCAAGATATAATATAAGACAAAAACATTGGTTAAATATACAAATATCTAAAGAGTTTATCAGTAATGAGATACAATTAATATTATATTATAAATTCAAAGGTAATTCCCAAGATATTAGATTTCTTCTTTAAGATCAACAGTTTAGAGAGTAAAAATAAATCATCTTTATCAACTCTATATAACATCTTGAGATCTGAATTTTTGGTTTTTGATGTGCATTATTGGGACTATGCCACAAAGATAAATAATGACATGTTTTCAGATGCTAATAAGATGTTTAAAATCCATTAGTAATACAACCTTTTCTCTTTATTGGAGAATTTTTTACATGGAAGTACTTACACAGAAGTTTTCTAATTCCACACAAATTTGTTCTAATATATAAAAAAGACAATAAGTGTTGCAGGTGTGAAGAAGCTTTAAATGCAAATTAGATTCACATGATCTTAGAGTTTAAAATGGTTGCTCCATTTTGGATAGATTTCAAGAACTTCACTTAAGTGTTGTGGTTGGATAATTATGATATCATTAATTCATTATTAGTGTTTAATGCACAAATCCTGAGAACCAGGTGCCTCTCCTCTGGTCTCTTCTTGTTATTACAAGGAAAGTTATCACAATAAATTGGAAAGGCCAAAGCATCTTCTCATTTTCAGAATTCATTTCTTTAGCAAAAAGTATATGTAATAGGGAAATACAAACTGCTCATGCAAGAGCATCAGATGACACATCACATGAACAACTGCCATGGTTAAAATCTGCATTTTAACAGAATTTCTCAGTAAACTTTTCATTGTGGTGGAAGCCCTTTTTTTCATTTTACTATAGTTAAAACTTTAAGATCTTTCAGACAAATATTAATAATGTATATAAATTGCCTCTGTTATGGACTTTGTATATAGTTGAATGTTTATCTTTGTTATAATGATTTTATTGCTTAAAATTCAATAAAAAGTTTTTACAAAAAAATACTAAGAAAGGCCACCTCCTCAGATCTCCATTCACATCTTCTCCTTTGGTCTGCTCAGCAGTCAACGCTGTGGCTTTTGCAAGGGGCATAATACCACAACTGACACCCTCTCAATTATAGAGTACAAGTTCCATAACAAGCACAGAGGGAATCTTGATGGAGCATTTTTTGTTAGCCACACAAAGGTTTCAGCTCTGTACAGCATGATTTGGTCAAAGTGTAATACTTACTTTGATAGAATTTGGAATAATCTCCCTCCAGAAATAAGAACTACCAAAGACACACAAATCTCTCCTGGCATCTCATCTCTGTAGCAATTGAACAGGCAACTTTGATATCACCTTAGTGCTGTATTTACTTAATAAGCCACCTGCATATAATACTTGGTATACAAACTATAATGAGTCTATTTCACTTTTTACATCTGCTGCTAATTTCTATACATATTTGTTTCAGGAATTATACTTCATACAAACATATACATTTGTTTCTTATTTTAGCTAATGTACAAACATGGCAACATATGTCTTGTGCAATATTTAACCGTGCAATGTTTACTGTAGCCTACTTTTCTTATTATTGTTTATTGTCTTGGAATTGTCTTCCAACAACTCCACTGAAAATGCAACCTCTCAAATAGGCATTCATGGTTAACAAATATAAATATCCAATTCATTTCTGGCAAAAATTATCTCAATAAAATATTTCATTACTTCTCACAGCTATTCAAAAATTCTACCAAAATGGTCATTCCTTCTGAGCCAGGTTAGACAACTCCTTCTCTTACCCTGTTTTAGCCTTGGAGTACTTCAGATACCTATATTCAGAATCCTGCCTTATTTTCTTCTCTCATCTTCATTATGTTTCCTTGCCCAGTGTATTTATTTATTTATTTATTTATTTAGCTGGTTAGTTAGTTATTTTACATTTAACAATCGGAGTCCTGCTAGGCAGAAAGGCCCCTTTTCAGTGGAGCCCCATGGAGGAAACCTCCTGTACATGCATAGTAATCAAAATCTATTAAGTTATACAATATTAATAGTGTCAGGCAGAATACAAATAAAATAATTTTACAATGTAAAAATAGATAATATAGTAACTACATATACAGTAGTAAGGCTTCTTATATTAATTATACTCTTTGCAGATATAGTTAGATAAATAACTATACAGTAGGAGAGATGTCAGTTCTGAGTACTGAGTTATTTACAAATGGTGGATAGCAAAAGGTTGATTTAATTTTGAGTTATAAATGAAATGACAAGTAAAAGAGTTGAAGCATAGATAGAAGGTGGGGTGGGTGAAAAGAGAATGATAGAGGACAGCAGCGCTATAGTACAAGAGGAGGAAGAAAGCAGTGATGTTATACTTATTTCAGACCTGTGCAGCTACATAGCCAGGATGTTGACAGCTGTTCTCTTACTGCATTCTGAAAGCCTGTTGGCTTTCAAGAAGTCTGATAGCATGTGGGAGGACATTCCAGAAGACAGCTACAGAGTTTGAGTAAAAGAAGGCTACTGATGCATTTTAGGCTTTAATGACAGAGAAGAGGAATTTGTCTTTAGAGTTGCAGCTTTTGATGGGTGGTAGTGTTGAAGCATGCCTTTAAATGCTGGATAGTTATCAGGGTAGCATATTAGAGTATAAGCTAGTAGTAAATGACTATAGTGGAGATGATGTGGGAGTTCAGTCTGATTTAGTTGTTTAAGGGCAGAACAGCGATGAGTTATGGTATTGTATGAGGAA
Organism: Protopterus annectens; assembly: GCF_019279795.1. Taxonomy (NCBI): domain Eukaryota; kingdom Metazoa; phylum Chordata; order Ceratodontiformes; family Protopteridae; genus Protopterus; species Protopterus annectens. The sequence continues at coordinate 157,829,451 of NC_056749.1, forward strand.
GTCGGGAGTGGCAGAGAAGTATATAAGAGTGGTACAGGATATGTACGAGGGAAGTGTGACAGTGGTGAAGACTGCAGTGGGAGTGACAGATCCGTTTAAGGTGGAGGTGGGACTACATCAAGGATCAGCTCTGAGTCCTTTCTTATTTGCAGTGGTGATGGATAGGTTGACAGATGAGATCAGACAGGAGGCCCCGTGGACTATGATGTTTGCAGATGACATTGTGATCTGTAGTGAGAGTAGGAATCAGGTTGAGGAGACTCTGGAGAGGTGGAGATATGCTCTAGAGAGCAGAGGAATGAAGGTCAGCAGGGCTAAGACAGAATATATGTGTGTGAATGAGAGGGAGGGTTGAGGAATGGTGAGGATGCAGGGAGAAGAGTTGGTAAAGGTGGACGAGTTTAAGTACTTGGGATCAACAGTTCAGAGTAATGGTGAATGTGGAAGGGAGGTGAAGATGAGAGTACAGGCAGGGTGGAATGGGTGGAGAAGAGTGTCAGGAGTGATTTGTGACAGACGAGTACCAGTAAGAGTGAAAGGGAAGGTCTACAAGACAGTAGTGAGAACAGCTATGTTATATGGGTTGGAGACAGTGGCATTGACAAAAAGGCAGGAGTCAGAGCTGGATGTGGCAGAGTTAAAGATGTTGAGATTTGCACTCGGTGTGACTAGGATGGATAGGATTAGGAATCAGTATATTAGAGGGCCAGCTCATGTTGGACAGTTTGGAGACAAAGCAAGAGAGACGAGATTGTGTTGGTTTGGACATGTGCTGAGGAGGGATGATGGGTATATTGGGAAAAAGATGCTAAGTATGGAGCTGCCAGGTAAGAGGAAAAGAGGAAGGCCTAAGGTAAGGTTTATGGACATGGTGAGAGAACATGCAGGCAGTTGGTGTGACAAAGCAAGATGCAGAGGATAGGAAGAAATGGAAAGAGAGGATCTGCTGTGGCGACCCCTAACGGGAAAAGCCGAAAGATGATGAGGAAGGGCAGAACAGCGATGTATTCTAAAGAAGCAATGTGTAACAATGCAAGCTATTCTATTATAGAATTCTTCCAGCTATGTTTGTGAGAAAGTTTGTAGGTATTAATGATTGTAGAGGCATACATTAGTGTTTGTAGGAGGTAGGCTTTAGCTATCGTTTCTTTAGTTCTGACTGTTAGAAAGAGTTTTGTTCTATACGAGGCCAAGCTTTTGGTGGGTGTTTTAAACAATACTTTTGAACTGCAAGTCAGATTTCATGTTGGACTCGCTCTTGACTGCTAAAAGTGTGGTGTTAGGGATGTATTCAATCAGGGTGGCATTTGATGAAGTGATTTTGATAAGAGTTTTGCTTTGCGAGAATTTTAGTGCGAAAACTAGTTTCATTTTTCAGGGTTAAGTATGTGTTGTGAGTTGTCTAGCCAGGATTCTATGGATGTAAAGGATTCTTGAGTAATTTCTTGAAGATTGTGTAGGTTAGAGGCAGTGCAGATGGGTGTAGTCTCATCTGCATACTGTACAAAAGTGACATGCTTATGTATAAATATGTTAACCAGGAGGGGTCCAAGTATGGAGCCTTGGGGCACTCCTACACTAATACGTAGAAATGAGGAGTATTCTTGCTGCCATTTGATTGCCTAGAATTTATTAGTTAGGTATCTGTTAAACCAGGAGAGGGAGAAAGGGAAGAGACCTAAGGAAGAGGAGAGCTTTAATTATAGTTTATGGTGAAAGACTATGTTCACAGGTTCATAGGTGTGTACTAGGCTAAGGGCCCTGGAGCCTTTACAAATGTAGCCCATAGGATTACCCTGGCATTGTGCCACCCAGCCTTAGTTCCCAATGCCTCTGTCAAGTAGAGCCACTGGAGTGATCCCCAGTGTGAACTTTCTATTTCCCATCCAAGCATCAAGATTTCTCTTGAAGAGGGCCAGTGAGGTGCTCCGCTTGACATGTATGGGAATTATGTTGCATAACATGGGCAGTCTCTGGGTTATGAACCTGTCCATCCAGCTTGTTCTGTTGATTGTGGTAATGAGGATGAGGTCTCTGGAGCATTTGGTGTGGAGGGATTAGGATTTCTTTAGATGTAGCATTTCTAACAGAGCTCGATCAGACATGGCTATGTAAGTCAAGCAGAGATTGCCTCTAAGTAGGCGATATGAGACAGAGAATAGTTGGAGTTTTTTGATTCTGTCCATATTGGACAAGTGTTTAAGGCCTAAGATCCTCTTTGTGAAGTATTTTGCAGCCTCTCCAGTTGTTGTAGGTGTCTAGTGAGGTACATGCCAAATGGGGCATTATACTCAATGATTGGCCTAATGAGGGAAGAGTAGAGGGAGACAATGACCTCTTTCTTCCTGGATGCAAAACCCTTAGTAATGAGATGTGCCACATAGAAGGACTTTCTGACCACAGTGGCAATGTGGTGGTCAAAAGAGAGGTTGCTGTCAACCTGTGTTCCCAGATCTCTTATGACACCTTCTGTGTTCTGTGGACTACCATTGATGCGGTAATTCATAGGAACCGGGTTTTTCCCAAAGGGAATGACGACACATTTTTTGGCATTGAGCTTAAGGCCATGGTTCTGACACCAGTCATTGGTCTCAGTGAGGTCTTTCTGTAGGATGTCAACATCACTTGGGGAGTTAATTATGACTCCCAACTTGCAATCGTCTGCAAACTTTGTCAGCCACAGTCCCTTCATGTTGGCCTGAACTTCATAGAAGTAGATACCAAACAGGAGAGGACCCAGGACCGAATCCTGTGGGACTCCACTCGTGACTGGTCGACAGTCTGACTTGGAGTCAGCTAATTTCACACTGTGGGTTCTATCTGTGAGCCAGTTTGCAACCCACCTAGTGATATAAGGGTTTGTGCCTAGCTTAGTGAGGTTTTTCTGTGATTCCTGAGTGGGGAATGGTATCAAAGACCTTGGCCAGATCAAGGTAGGCTGTATGAACCACCTTGCCTTCATCCACAACTCTGGTGACTGACTCAAAGAAGTTGACCAGGTTGAGCAGGCATGATCTACCCTTCACAAAACCAAACTGTGTGGGATCCAGGGTTATGAGTTTCCCTATATCTTTGTTTATTAGGTCCATGATGATGCGTTCCATAGCTTTGCATACCAGACTCATCAGGCTAATGGGGCGATAGTTCCCAGGGTCTGTAGTTGCTCCTCCTTTGTGGAGAGAGATGACTGTAGCAGTGTGCCATTCAGTAGGGACAAAGCCTGAGGTGAGGCTGTGATTGAACAGGGCACACAGGTGATATATGCCACTTCACTCTGTAGTTCATGTAGAACACAGCCAGGGATATTGTCAGGTCCCATACAAGCTGTATTCTTGGCCTTGGACAGTGCTGTTTTAACCTGTGTAGCAGTAATATTGGGTGCCTAGTATGTTGAATGCTTTGGACACTTCTAGGAATAAGGAAGGGACTAGGTTTCCAATATTTCTGTTTTTATTAATGGTAAGTGAAGTAGGGCAGTAGTGGTGCTATGGTTGTGATGGAAGCCACGTTGTGTGGGGAGAGAAGATTGCTTATGGTTAGGTACTGCAGTAATTGGGAAATGATAGACATTTATAATATATAGAAAGAAACCACAGATGAAAATACATTGCAGAAAAACTACTCAGCCAGTGAATCCAAAAGCAGAATGTATTGCTGAAATGCCTGTAGACAAGCAAATGCTTTCTCCCTCTCTAGAGAGACATTTCAGCAATAAATTCTGACTGTGGATTCACTGGCTGAGTCATTTTTCTGCATTTATAATATATATTCTATGTTTTTATTTATATCAGTATTATTAATCTTAACTGTCAATATGATGATATTAGTGTCCAACAAATCAGTAGCACACATCAGATCCAACCTTTTCCACACACTTCGCCACAATATTTGTGTTTGTATGCTACTAGGCCATAAGTTTGGTAGTTGAGAGGTAAACTGTATATCCCAGGCCTTTACTTTACTTAAAAGTGATCAGTAAAACACATGCAAATGACATGTCAATCCAGGATGCTCAAGCAACTTTAACTCATGCAGTAAGTAACCATAAGCCCTAACTGCAATCATATGCAACCTATTTATTTTATTATTTATTAAATGGGTAAAATCCACTAAGCAAATGATCCTCTTTTGTGGAGTGGCCAAGGTTATGGTTCTGTTCCTTAGTCATGCTGTATTTAAGTAGAGACTGAAGGAATCATTCTCAGTAACACAGGGCAAATCTCATCAGTAGCTCACACTGTTTGGCCCCTCTGTTCTTGTGTCAGATTCTATACTATAACATTACCCTTAGTGAAAACTAAATACTTTAAACAGCATGAGTTTATTTCCAATCCTAGAGGCAGCACAGAATGAAATGGGAAAAGAAAAAAATTGTAATGCTTTATGCTTGGAAAACTAATGGGTCAGTTTCCAAAGCAATGGTGCAACATGATATAGAAGAATACCTAAAGGAGAATCCTTGCTCTAACCCGCAGACACCACCTACTATCAGAGTTAATACAATGCCAACAGAACATCAAAGTGTGGAACAGTTAATCACACTTCAGCAGTATGAACTTCTTTATGACTCTTAAATGTGATTCTACCTTGTAACTGCCTAAGAAGCTGTATAAGTCTAAAGGCTCCCCAATATAGTAAAGCACATATTATGACAGTATATTAGCATTCTGTCACTTACAATCACTAATGAAAACAGGAATCATATGTGATAATGGCCATCCTTTCACATATATCAGCAAAATTATTAAAGAGTAGTTTGTATTTAATCTGCCTTTATATGTATCATGCCCTATGAAAGCATTTTAATGTATGTGCTCAGTATCTATTGTCATCTTGTAAAATCACCTGCATCTGCCATATGTACCAATAAATACTGTGATATATATACTAAGTAGAGGTTTGTTACATCAAAGTTACCAGTAATACCAAATGCATAGAATGGTTTTGATTTACATTATTTTAAGTCTAGCTGACTGAGCAGAAATTCATGCTACTGCAAAATCTATAATAGAAGTGGTAGAGTTGGTTTGTAACAAAATTCAGTTCCTGCTGTTACTGCCGTTTTTATTCCACTTTTATGTAAGTAGATTTTTGTCATATTTTAAAATGATTCCAAAACATTACAGTGAACTAAACATATTTGGAATGCATGCACATTTTGGTTGTGTACTATGTAGCTGAATATAATGCAGAATATGTCATTGTTCTGCAAGCCTTGCAGCTTATTTCTATAGATATAAAATGAAACATGTGAGACTGTCACTGCATAATTATGGAGGTATGATACTATACTTAACCTTAGCCAAAAGTTCAAGCATAGAGTATTCTTATGTGCAAAGATGTCTATGAATAAGATATTACAAGAGCTCTGCACCCGTCCAGAAGGTGTATCTTCTAGCATTACATCCTTAGTGAAGGCGAAAGGCAACACAGGCCTGAATGGTGCAAGTAGGAGAAAAGAGATCTCTGAGGATATTTCCAGTGATAATGAACAATTTGTAGTGCCAGAAGGCACTGCTTTTCCCATGTTGCCAATCCTAGAAGGGAGGCATATAAGTTACAGTTCTTTCTATGCAACCTTTCATTTTGGACATACCCTTCATATTTAGAAAGGGTATGATGTGCCAGTCATCTATATGCATAGCAATTATAATCAGTGTATGCGAAAAATACCTCATCAAGGCCCAGTGCCATAAAGCCCAGTCATCAGGCAGTGACATGATTAATGGATCTTGCATTTTTATGCATACAGAAATAGAGGCAGTAAGGCTATATCACTTAGCAATGGGAGCAATACATTTTATTGCATCTTATTACTGGATGTTCAGCCCACAGTTTCTTTTGAGAAAGAGATATGTGTAACCTTGCATGAGTTTCAGGGTTATATTCTCTAAATCCTCATGATTATGGTTAAATATTGTTGACTCCCCCTTACAGGTGACCATTAGCATCTCCCACTACCCTTCCTAAATATTTGCTTACCCAAAGCCCAATTGATAATACAGATCTACTTTGATATTTTGAGGGGAGAAAGGAGATTGAGTCTTCCCAGTGGAGAGTCACACTGCTGTCAACGACAGAATTTGTTATATATATCTAACGCCTAACCATGCTGGATGTTTACCCTACTCCCCTTAATGTTATTGTGATAAATATTGTATAGAAGTACTAACCAAACAATCCCATCCCCAAGACAGGTGTACATCTCTTTCTCTATCCCATCAGTTATATATAGCATTATGCTATTTGTTTCATCTCAAAAATTGGCCTATCTTGCCAATGATTGCAAGTGATGACTCAGCAAAAATATCTAGGAGACCATGATCCTGTCTGAACATTCTCAAGGCTTACAGATAACAGTCAACAAAACAGTTTCATATCTGAATCTTTATTTTAAAAAAAATCACAGCTATTATCCACAACAGCAAGGCATTCTATAACTAGAATGTTCTCAGTCCTAAAACTGAATATGCCCTAACTAAATTAATAGTTCTGTCTAGCAGCAACCCACAAAAACTACTGGTGTTGGAAAACAAAATATGTTGTTTGGTGTTTCTAGCCAACAGGCATACATAAAACTGTGATCTCTTAAAAAGAAATTTATTGGCTTCCAGTTAATGGCCAAGCTACTATGCTACTCAGTATTCAGTTGTTCAGAAGTATCATGCTGAACCAAATAAAATTTTCATGGATCCAGGGCCACTAATCAAACCAGTGTCCCCTGGGTGCTGGAACTTTTGACATTACGGTATGCACATTGGCTATTATTTTGGTTATTGTTCCCAAAGCTGCTGCGGTTTAATTCATAGGATGATATGAGGCTACTGAGCTAAGTGCATTAGAGCCTTTTTAAGCCTAGCCATTCATGCTCCAATTTTCAAAAGTATTAATTCCCATGACTTAGAATGGCTTTAGTACATGCCTGTGCCTTAGGGCATCTAAAACCTCTCCCTGTCCATAAGGGCCATAGGCAACAAGCCAGGGATGAATTTACAATGTCCAATTTTTCAGTCTAAACTGCATTTGAATAAGCTTAGGGAACAGCGTTGTTTCATGTGAATGGTTAGTCTGTTCCAGAAAAGGGGTAATCTCTGAGACACATACCTGTCCCTCCAGTATGTTTTTATGTCACAGATGAGGTTTAGATCCTTAGATCAAATAATTCTAGCGCTGTTTGTTTTCTGAATGTGTAGCAGAACCATCAAAGATGGGCTGGAAAATGCCTTGTAGGTTCACATAGAGCACCCCTCAGTAGTCTGTAGGAGACTGAGTACAGGGACAGGACTTTGATGTGGTTTGCGTGAGACATTCCTTTAGTGAGGAAACTCTGTAGCCTCTCCAGCTGATGCAAATGCTTGGTCATGTATAGCCTGAAGGGTGCATTGCCTCAATTACTGGTCTAGTGATGGCTGCGTACAGAGGGAAGCTGTAAAGGAAATACCTTAAGCAACCTCACAAATACACAACACTGGCAGTGCCCCCATGAAAAACACAGCCAAGCATCACAGTTATCAAAAGCCCATAAAGCAAACACCCACACAATCCAATTTCCAACACATATGTGTCTACATAATGAGACATACCAATGCACTACTTACAAGGCTGTGTAAGGAGATGGTCACAGCTTACTGCTTGCCAAGTTTAACCACATCACACAAGCACTAATGTCCCTGCACAACAAATAGACATATCACGCAGTCATAGAACATGAGGGCGCAAATGACTTTGAGAAGAATATCCCTGGACTATATAAAAATACATGATGGAGCTCTCAGAATATGTGTCCAAGGCAGGTATAAACCTAGTGTTGAGCAATATTCCAACACAAGCAAGAATGACACCACAGCATAAACAAAAGACTATTCCTTTTAACAGCTGGCTTAGCTTTGGGTGTCATTCAAAGAGGTCCAATATTTATCAGCCTGGGAGGAGATGGTAGACAGTCCTAACTGCTTTGCATGGGATGGCTTGCATCTCTTTCCACAAAGCTTTTGTATATGGGCTAAATCCTTTTCCACCCTATATTCCCTTTTTAGACAATGTTAGCCTTCTAAAGCTTCCAGCTTAACAAAACAGAATTTGAATAATACTAAGGTATTACTGTTCAACACTAGAAACCTTGACAAAAAACTTCACTCTGTACAAGCAATTCCTTACCATGTAAAGCATTAATATATGCATTATCATGGAAACCTGATGCAAGACCGAAGAATACACTCTCCTTAAGTGCAAGGTTTCAATGTCTCTTACACATTCAAGGCTACTGCATTAGATGAAGGCACTTAAGGTGGGTTTGTCTCCATATTCAATAAGAAAAAAAATACCTCCAGACTCATTAGATAAGAAATCAAAGAGTCAAAGAATTCTGAATTCTGAACAAATCACCCAAAGCCAGATATGAGGTTAAAATATCCACTTAGGTGACAAAGCCAAGACATGATGACTGGCACTGTGCAACTATTAGTAAATGATGCCACATACTTCAACCTGGAGGACATTTCCAATGTACTAGCAAACAGATTTGACTCAAATTTTAGCCCCTCTCCCCTCCAATATTTTCAAATCACATAACCATAACCATATTTATACCCTCCCAGATCACTCAAAATCAATATCAGTCTCAAAAAAAGGCTTCAAGACGAATACATGGAGGACAGCAACAGTCATTGCCTTCCACAAATGTGTAATTACAGAGCCATAAGCCTGAACATCTCTATATGTAAGGTTACAGAAAGGATCATTATGGAATTAATATACAAGGATACAGATAACATAGGTAACCTACAGATTTTTGATCCAAGTTAGTTTGCATTTACCAAAGGGAAGTAAAGAACAAATGGCAAGGAAGCCATAATTCCACTACCAGAGTATTTAATAGGAGAAAAACAACACAGTTAAGCACTTTCGTTTTTATGATTTCTTCAAAACTATGCCATACAGGAAAAGGAACTCTTCTTATAGGAAATAAAACTGTAAAAGAAAAAAAGCATTTAAGCTCTTAATTGTGTAACAGTTTTTTAACCAATGAAATACTCTGGTAGTGAATTTGTGGCTTCCTTGTCATGTGTTTTTTAATTGTTCATAGGTTGGTACTAGGCTATCAGCCCTAGGGCCTATACAAGCCTAGCCATAACAATTCCTTGGCTATTCCTTCCCACAGTATTTGTCTTCTTTTACATATCAATTTCAGGGTTTTCATGGAATTTGTGGTTTATTTGCTGTTGTATTTGAGGATGTCCTGTTATGTCAACACACAATTCACTGGAGCAATTCATTCCGGACACCCCTAATGCTGTTTGTAACTTAACTTTGCTTATTTATCAACTGTCTCAGATTGAAGGTGTTTGTAATGGTGCTGCTTCAATGAGCAACAATGGACTGAGTCTTTCCGATGGAGGGCGTACTGAGTGAGGTAATGATTCAAGTTTATCTGTTAGTCAGATGGTACTTGTCAATTGTCCATCCACTGACCTTTTGTCTGTGAACAATTTGACTAAATGGTTAGATAAAATTGACTTTTGCTGGAGAGAGAATATATTCATTCAGCAAAGGGTATTTTTATTACATTACAGGAGCAAATTTCCTTGTTGGATAAGTCTTTATACGTGTATAAAGCACTTCAGCTGGACAACCATTTTTTTTTGGGGGGGGGGGATTCTTAGAAGACATGATGTCCCTAAAGGCCTTAGAGTATGGCAGTGCCACCAAGAAGTTGAAGTGAATATAGCCTTTCTTCTGGAGTACTTGGAGCTTTTTGAGAAGACTGGTTTGGAACTTACCCATCTTATCATTAAAGAGAATGAAAGGTGGATGGTCGAGCATAAGGAAGAAATAGCTAAGCTAGTGGATTTGATTACATCAGAGCTTGAGTTTCACAAGCACAAAAGTGAATATAATAATGTGTTTCAGGTGACTAAGAACAAATTAATTCAGACTAAATGGAAAAAGGAGAAGAATCTTACTTGGGATGATAACGATTATGTGACAAAAATGCTTATCCATCACCACCAGTGAGCTCCCACTTCTTTAATTCCTTGGTGAATCCCAGCGACAATTTTCACGATATACCCAAGGCTGACCATGAAGCAGATATCCCTTTAGAACAAGATCCCCCTTAGAGGTTGGACCATCTGATGAACAAATCCAGGAGGAGCCAGATGGCTGAAAGGTCAGAGGCCAGTCATTCCCTGGAGGAGCAGGAGAGGTTGACTGAAGCAATGCAGGAGGTGGTAGTACGCAGTGATTTTGAGCAAAGGTCATTTCAAGTTTCTGGTACTGAGTCTATTACTTCTCATTTTGATTTTAATATTTACAACTGTACTGACATGTTCATTGGGCCAGACCACCATTGTTTGTTTCTTAAAGAGTTTAAGTTTATACCTTCAGCCCAAGCTACTGTGGCTAGAACTCTTATAGATCTTAAACTCTTCACTAGAAAACTGAACTTTAAAATTTTATTTGGAGATTCTTGTATGTCGACTCACCCTTCTAGTCACTTGAAAAGCAAATTCCCACTCACCCTGCTTTGAATATATTTGAATAAGCCTGTGAGAAAGAAATAAGGGGCCTGCTGGATGATAGCAGCAGGAAAAGCTTTTATAATGTATCTAAACAAGATAGAGACATCTTCTACAGTATCACTAAGGACAAGAACATCAGGTGTATGAAGCCTGATAAGGGTGGAGAGTTAGTGGTTATGGACCACTTGGATAATATTGGCAAAATGTTTACACCATTGAATGATGATTCTCTGTACAGTGTAGTCTCAATTAATGAAATCAGCATTGCCTATAGGGCAATTAATATAGCTCTTGATGAACTGCTGTTGTTTGACACCGCATCCCAGGGGCTATATGATTTTCTTAAAGTTCAATACCCCACCATTCCAAAAATATTTGGGATCCCAAAAATTCATTCAATTACTTCTGCCCCCCCCCCCCCCCATGTGGCCAATAGTTGCAGCTGGGGGCTTGGTGACTGAAGCACTGGTGAACATTATTGATCAAAAACTGGAGAAACTGTTTTAAACTCAAGCACATTATTTCTGACTCTTGGGATATGTTGGATAAGTTCAGAGGCACTGAATGTAGAAATGAATTTTTGTTGGCAACATGTGACATTCAGAGCCTCTATACTGTTATCCCTCATGAGGAAGGGCTTTCGTGGTTTTGAGAGATGGCTACTAGATATGGACATCTCTAAGACATTGATAATATGATGGTTGGTGATTTTATTGAATTGGTGCTACAAAATAATTTTCTTTCATTTGAGGGAGAATATTACAAGCAGTTGAAGGGTGTAGCTATGGGGGCAGCATGTGCCCCCATTTTTGAAAATATAGTTTTGTCGAGATTGGAACCAGAAATCATCTTCAAGCTTGATCTCTCTTCACATTGTGCCAGATATTTTCACTACCTGGATGAACTTTTTATCATCTGGTCAGGTAGCAGAATATTGAAATTCAGAAGAGTGTGAATGGCAGTTTTGTTTTTGGAAGCCAACATTTAGTAACAGTTTTTTTGTATTTTCCAGTTGTCACACCTTTCATCAGGTTATCCCATCTTACGTCAGATGATGAAACTTGTATTGTGGAATTTGACAAGCTTAAATCCCTGTTTTTGGCTCAAGGGTACCCCTGCATATTGACTGATGAACTGTACCAATCAAGTCCTTTGTGAAAGGGAAGGTAAATATGCACTAATTATTATTAAGGGCTTAAAACAAGATCTGGCTTTATTAGGTGCTATAGGGTGTAAAGCTGAACAGAGGCAAGACTTTCATTCTGGAACGACTTTGCAATATTATGTTAATGCTAAGGACATTCAGAAAATTGTTTGCAATAATTGTTTTTTGCTTCAATGTGATTACGAGTTAAAATCATGGTTTGCATCTCCACCAAACTTCACTTTTAAAAATAATCCAAATATTAAGATGATTTTGGACAGGCGAATAAGTCGGCTTTCCGAGACTGTTATTCAACAAAATGTTGGCAGTGTAAATGATGTCCTTTTATTGAGATCAATCCAAAGGGTCCATTATATAGGAAAATTATGGACCTTAAGCCAAAAGATAAATTCACCTGTAACAGTAAGATGGTGATTAACCTTGCACAGTTTTGCATCTGTACTGCATTCTATGTTGGCAAGACAAATGCCTTGAACAGAAGGATCTACCGGCATCACTACAGTATCGTGAAGAATGACAATAACAGTTCTTTGGCAAGACATGCTTCACTTTGTGTTGGCTTTATTAGATTTGAATCTCTTGTGGTGGAGCAGACTGTTACAGGTGCCTGTTGTGGCAACTGGCAGAACTGGTTATTGCATAGAGACAGATATGCACTGGCAGCTTTATTTTAATGATACCAATTCTCCTGCTTTAAATGATAGTGTCTACTGCGAGTGAACTGAAGCTATGGGCTTCCAAATTGTTATGTTTTTTTTCTGTGTTTAGAGTACACTGTATCATTATTATTTATTTATTTATTTTTTACAGCCTTTCCTTAGTGGTTGCATTTGGGGGGGTGTAATGATGTAATTTCCTATAAGAAGGGTTCATTTTCCTGTATGGCATAGTTCTGAAGAAGTCTTAAAGACAAAAGTGCTTAACTGTGTTGTTTTAACTTACTAAATACTGGTAGTGGAATCGTGGCTACCTAGTAATTTGTTCTTTACTTGGCTTCTTTTACGTACCAGTTTCAGGATTTTCACAGAATTTTTCACTAATTTGTCAAAGGCAGATCTAACATGGTCAATTATTTGAAAAAGTCAGTAAACACAGGATACCTAGACCTTTGAAAGGACATAAACCCAACAGGCTAATAGCAAATCCCTATGTAACTCATTAGATAATGTATTTATTTATTTCCAGTTTGATTACCGGGGATGTTCACTGGGCTCAAAGAGCCCGTTTTCAGTGGAGGCCTGGGGAGAAAAGCTCCATATTACAAGCAATTAAACAAAAATGAAAACTGAAGAAGTAAGGGTAAGGGGTTCTACCTCCTCTAAAAGACCTGCCACTTCTGGTGTACCCCAGGCTTCAGTCTTTAGGGCAGTCCTCTTTAGCATTTACTTCTCAGAGGTCAAAGTTAATGTTAAGGGTTTGTGGGTGAACATGCTTGCTTGACTGCAAACTTGGTGCCTTCATAATCTCCCCAGGGGACACTAAGATCATCCAAGAGGACCTGTCCAAAACAAATAGCTGGTGTTAAATCTATGGAAAAAAACTAAATGACAAAAAATGTATAACTGTATTCCTTTGGCAAGCATGAATCCCACTGAAACGATGACACTCTCAACACACACATGAAAATCGTTGTTGGCACAGATCATCAGATCCTTGACTACAAAATCAAACTGTCCTTTAATAACCATCAACACACTGTTGTAAGGAAGACTTTTTTCATCACACCGGTTATGTCTTAAGGTATGGCCTTCATGTCCAGGTATGTAATCATTATCATTCCACTGTACTCACCAGTTGACTGAGTACAATGCCTCTTTCAGTATGTACTTGTTAAAAGACTTGCCACAAATGGAACAGACATAACATTTCCTAAATAAGAAGATCGACGGCCTAAATCACAAAATGATGCAGAATATCTCAAAGCCTTGTTCATCTTCTTGGTGAACTGTGCCTCACAAGGCCCTATCCTGTCAGACCTATTACGCATTCACGAGTCTAATGGTGGAAGAAGTGCACACACAAAGGACCACAATCTCATCTACAACATGTGTTGAATGGAATTTAGGGATAGATGTATCACAGAGAATTCATCTTCTCTGAAACAGTCTTCCAACTCCCCATAATGTAAAGAATTTCTCTTACCATATCCAAACATAATTCTGATTAGTAACTGCAAACTCATACCCAGTTTGTCACCCTTGTCCTGCATGGATAGGGGCAATAGATAAATCTCCCAACATATCCTTGTTCTACTCATCTATTATTTGTACACAAGGACTAAAAACCACCATGGGGAAGACGACTAGACTTCTTAAGAGCTTCAAAGATCAAAAGCCTAGTATGTACCTATGGACGTATGAACCTATCATCCTCTAACTATGGAGAATGAAATATGATTTCAACCACTCAGACACCACAAAAGAAGCCAAGAAATGACTAAATCCATTCAATCCACATGCCAACGTAAACAGTGTTGAATTCTGCAGGGAGATCCAGCAGCAAAATCTGCTTAAATAACACAGCACAGCCCGAACACCTCATAACAAGGATAGTGTAAAAGCATTTCCAAGGAACTGAAACAATGTTATTAGAACTAGTAATGTGACCCATGAACGTAGACTAGCTACTGAAACAAAGGATAACCAAGTCATTGTTTAGCTATGTTAGGAGACTAAGGAACACCACCCAACAATACTCAGAATTTCTCCAAATGTTTTGGTTTTAATACCATAATGGGAAGAGTCAGGATATAATCAGAGTTCATGAACTTAGTATTGCTTCTGCTGGGAGGTTAACATAGTAGTCAAGGTGCTTGCCTTACATATGAGAGGTGCAGGGTTTGATTCTCACATAGGGTAATAGGCTAGGCTTAAAATGGCCCATAAGGGTAGTTATCCTAGTACTAATCTATGAGCCTTTGTTATTTGCCAAGGGCTCATTTCTCAGTACCAGCAATGTACCCAGAATTCCTTCCTTCTGCAGATTGTATGGAATGCTGTCATATTTATGTAAGCTTGTAAATAATTTTTTTCTTAGTGTTTTTGCTGCTAGTACTATTGGAACTGTCTGGGTCTCTATATTCCACATTTCTCTAGTTTTTGGAGGACTGTATGACTGTCTCTCTCAATATGTAAGACACTGTAATCACTGGTTATATCTAGTACAGTGATTAATGCTATTTTATTTTTAATGTTGAACTACAATATCTGGCTTTCTTGCATCTATTTTCTCAACTGTTGGTATTGGGTGATTCCACGTGATCCAAACGTCATCACTGTTGATAATTCATTATTCATGCTTCCAGTTCTTCTAGCCTAATTTTGTATTGTAATGTTTGTGCTACTCCCAGTGCAACAGCCTTGCTACATTATTGTGGCATTCAGTAAACAGACATTCAGCCATGAGTGTGTGTTGCTGCCAGCAACAAGATGTGCAACCATTTCCAGTTCTGTTTTACAGATCTTGCGTCTGTGTGTTTCTCCCACTTTTTCTATAGTTATGTGTGGTAATACAGATTATGTGAGAGAGACACAAGTCATAGCCTGTGACATGGACAATGTAGTGTTTGGTTTCATAAACTACAAGTACGGCCCACATATTCACCAAATATGTACATCATGTACACTGTCCACATACTTGTCAATTAAAGGTATAACAATGCCATCTGTATACATCTGACATTTAAGGAACGGAATACATTCACCTGCATATGGAAAAAGATAAAAGCATTCTGCTTTAAGTATGCCTGTACTCAATGGCAATCTCCACCTGCTCCTACTATCATCATTTGAGCAAACTGAGTGCTGTTACTTTGGAATCATAATTTATGCATATAGTGCAGCTTGGCAAAACTTTGCTTGTGCCTTCTAGAAGTGCAGAATTCTATGAAAATCATTAGATGTATGAACATTTCAAAACTTGGTGCAAAGCCTTGTCCTGAGTGTGATATGTTTTCATATCCAACCTGGCAAGAGCTTTGTATTGTTGACTGACAATTAAGCCAAATGAGACTGCACATTGTAGAACATCACTGTGTCGGCTTAAGAAACATACTGAAAATTAATAAGACATACTTGTCCTAAAGCCTTTCAACACAAAATTAGGGCAAACACATTGATCATTGCATAATTCCACAAATATGTGGAAAAAAGTACTGTGTATTCAGTAGCACCTCCATGTGTGTAATAGGTAGTGTTTATTTATTTATTTTTTTAGCCAGTTATAAAGAGAACTATATAATCAATCATATAATCAGCAGAAGAAAAGCAGGTAACAATTAATTTTTCTATTTCTAAGCCTTTCAAAAGGAGCAGCTTTGTTACGGCACTATTAAGTGACAACAGGATGTTAATACCCACCTACCAGGCCATTACCAAGTCCTATCCTTCCATCCTTTTGAAGATAAGGAGAGAACTGAAATCTACCTTCCTATTATTAAAAATAGTACAGCTGTGTAACAAAAAAAAAAAATACAAAAATGCCCCTGTTGTATTCTAGTAATAATAATAACAATAATAATAACAATAACAATAACAATAACAATAACAATAACAATAACAATAATAATAATATTAAATAATGTCTTCTGTTATGCTTGAGCATTTTACAGGCAGAGCTCTATAATTTTTTACCAAGTGTTTTTCATGGTGCCCTCTCAAACTTTTGAGAACTTTCAATTCTTCTTCTTTTTTCAGCTGCTCCCATTATGGGTCGCCACAGTGCATCATCTGTTTCCATTTCTTCCTGCCTTCTGCATCTTGCTCTGTTACACCAACCACCTGCATATCCTCTCTCACCACATCCATAAACCTTATTTTAGGCCTCCCTCTTTTCCTGTTACCTGGCAGCTTCATCCTTAGCATCTTTTTCCCAATATACTCTGCATCCCTCCTGAGCACATGTCCAAACCAACGTAATCTTACCTCTCTGACTTTGTCTCCAAACATTCCAACCTGGGCTGACCCTCTAATATACTTGTTCCTAATCCTGTCCACCCTTGTTACACTCAGTGCAAATCTTAACATCTTTAACTCTGCCACGTCAAGCTCTGACTCCTGCCTTTTTGTCAATGTCACTGTCTCCAACCCATATAACATAGCTGGTCTCACTATCCTCTTGTAGACCTTCCCTTTCACTCTTACTGGTATTACTGGTACTTGTCTGTCACAAATCACTCCTGACACTCTTTTCCACCCACTCCATCCTGCCTGTACTCTCTTCTTCACCTCTCTTCCACACTCACCATTACTCTGAACTGTTGATCCCAAGTATTTAAACTCATCCACCTTCGTCACCTCTACTACCTGCATCCTCACCATTCCTCTATCCTCCCTCTCATTCACACACACACATATTCTGTCTTAGTTCTGCTGACGTTCATTCCTCTGCTCTCTATAGCATATCTCCACCTCTCCATGGTCTCCTCCACCTGTTCCCTACTCTCACTGCAGATCACAATGTCATCTGCAAACATCATAGCCCACGGGGACTTCTGTCTGATCTCATCTGTCAACCTGTCCATCACCATTGCAAATAAGAAAGGTCTCAGAGATGATCCTTGATGTAATCCCACCTCCTCCTTAAACACATCCGTCACTCCCACCGCAGACCTCACCGCTGTTACACTACCCTTGTACATATCCTGTACCACTCTTACATACTTCTCTGACACTCCCGACTTCATCATACAATACCACAACTCCTCTCAAGGCACCATGTCATATGCTTTCTTTAAGTCCACAAAGACACAATGCAACTCCTTCTGACCTTCTCTGTACTTCTCCATCAACACTCTCAGAGCAAACATTGCATCTGTAGTGCTGTTTCCTGGCATGAAACCATACTGCTGATCACTAATCATCACCTCCCTTCTTAACCTAGCTTCCACTACTCTTTCTCATAACTTCATGCTGTGACTGATCAACTGAATCCCTCTGTAGTTACTACAGCTCTGCACATCACCCTTATTCTTAAAAATCGGTACCAAAAAACTCTTTCTCCATTCCTCGGGCATCATTTCACTTTCCAAGATTTCATTAAACAATCTAGTTAAAAACTCCACTGCAATTTCAACTAAACACCTCCATGCTTCCACAGGTATGTCATCTGGACCAACAGCCTTTCCATTCTTCATCCTCTTCATAGCTATCCTTACTTCCTCCTTGCTAATCCACTATACTTCATGATTCACTATCCACACATCATCCAACCTTTCAATGTGAGATATAAACTTAGAAAAATTATGATCCTTGGAATATAATATCACACTGCTAAAACACATTGTGTGTGTGTGCTTTAGGGTAACAAGAAGGGGTAGCTGTAGCTTATGCATGAGTGTTTGTAGGTTAGCACTAAAGCAAGGGTTAGCTAAGGGGATAGATTTACTGTGGGTGAATGTATAGTGGTGAGGGTTAGTTGTGTGCTCATGCATATGTGTACATGCTGTGTGTCTGAGCTGTTTTGCACAATGGTAGTGTTATGCAAATGACTCAGACATTTGTTACTTTAAATAAAGATGGCACAGTTTGACATGATTTCTGCCATACAGTACCATACTCCTGTCTAAATTATAAATTTACTTTCATTCTTCCTGATTACTATTACCCTGTAGGCCACAAATTATTTAACGGCAGTAGAGTGGCTGTTTTTTTTTTGTTTGTTTTTTATATATTTCCATTTTCAATAAATAAAAAAAAGCACATATCTGAGTGGCGACTTCATGTCTGTAAACTTGCCAGCCATGGCTGACTTAGTGAAGCAACTCTTACTGGATGTATTTGATTTTGTTGCGTTACTCAAGTTCTTTGAATCAGTACTAATTTTCTTATTTCAAAAGAACCCACACTAACAGATGATCACAAACTTACTTAATGTGGTAACGCTCCCATTCCAATAAATAAATGTGTAGCAATAACCATAAAATTTAATATTTATATCTCATGGTTATAGCTATGAGATACAATATGTATATTGTATAGTTTACCCTAGTAATCATATTGTTAGTGGTCTACAGTAAATAGTGGTATAAATCTATATTTTATGGTTTTAAGATATGATTTACAGGAGAGTAAAATTATTAGTTCAGGTCATGAGTGATTTAGATAACTGAAATGAAATATAGTCAAAAATAGATTGTAGCGATGGTACAATAAATGACAGGACAGTTTAGAGTCACATTATACTCATTAAAGATTCATCTGCTTATCCTCTAAAACTACAAGATCCATCTTTATGCTGAGATGCAACTGCCGAGTTCCTTTATCAAAGAAAAACATGCACAAGTCAAAAAGCACTAGTAAATAGATCATTATTTCAGATATTCTAAAATCTTGCAATGCCAATGGGTATAGATTGTCATCAAAGCCCCCCATGATATGGCTGGTTATATATAATGCACATACATAACTCAAAATTAAAAAAAAATGTCTTAACTTACAGCACAAGACTAATAATTTAGAATGTGTTTTGTGACAGTCAGGTAGATGTGAATTGCAAATCGTTACACACCTGCTGAAGTAAAGCAGTTTGTCAACTTCTATGATTTAGTAGCACATAGTGCCTCGTGTTTAGAAGAACCTTCAGTCAGTGAAAAGACAGAACTCCTGATAATTATTTCAGTTATACATTCTGGCCTAGATATAAAAGCATTCAAGGCTCATGTTATGCAGTGGTGGTACAGTACACACAGAGAAAATTGTTATTTGACTGGTCTATAAGTCTGGCATATTACTTACTCATTCCTGTTTAGGAGGTTTAGTGATTCTGCTAGTAGATAATCATATTTCTTTATTGTCTAGGCTCAGATAGGTGGGTGGTTTGTTGCTTGACAGTTAACAGTGATGTTTGCAACAGATAGTGGTACTGCTCCAGTTCAAGTTGCTTTCAAAGATTAAGATATACACATAACTTATTCTGTAAGGATAGAAGAAAAGTCTCCAAATGCCGATACCCAAAGATGTTACATAATTTCTAGCACAGTCATAATATTCACTTTTAGTTTTTCCATAAACAAAGAACTATTCTTACTTAATTGTTAATCTGGTAGTATTGTTGAATTTATTTCTACTAAATCAATATAATATTTAGAATTTCTTTTTTATTGATTTTTAAGCAAGGGCACAGAGTCATTATCTTAGTGATAGGACTGTCTTCATGAAATCTTTTGAGACGCATTTACCCTGAGTGAGATGGGTTGTTTATTAGTAAACATTTCCTTAGTAATCAGCATGGTGTTTTGGGTACTGGTACGCATGATTTAAGGATTTTAGTAATACTGCAACACAGCTGTCAGTGAAACTTGTCGAAATGAATAGACACTGAAGGGGGGAATGAGTGCAAGTGTCACCAGCAAGATGAAAGAAACAGAGTAATACTAGGGAACATGATCACTGGATCCATAACAGGTCTAGCTTTAAGTAAACACATTATAAAGTCATAACAATCATAACTCCACAGAAGTATAGTAAATAAACACAGTGTGTGTGTGTGTGTGTGTGTGTGTGTGTGTGTGTGTGTGTGTGTGTGTGTGTGTGTGTGTGTGTGTGTGCATCTGTCCGCATGCAAGCATATTTGTGCATGCTTGTAAAGCTCTGTAAAAAGAATAAATCTAGTATCCCCATATGTCCATAATAATACATACCCCTGTTCATTATAAAGACTGTGATGGGTAGTAGTTATGTGAATGCTGCTTGTTGATTATAAGATACAGCTAGTGATTAACCAAGCATACTAAAAGTTAGACCATTGCAGACACAGTTACCTGGTGCCATGAATGAACCATTTCTGATGTCTTTGAATGAATTTTGAGTAACGCAAGCAACCACCCCCCAACACTACCCAAATGACACATAGCCCAGAAAATAAGTGTGCCACTCAAACTCAGCCCATAAGGCAAAACAACGTAACCAACACACTAGTCATAGGTGACTCTATAGTCAGGCACACTGATGTCCCACTCACCAGGCTAAACAAGGAAAAAGTTACTGTCAGCTGCCTGTCAGGTGCCAGGATCTGTCACATAACACAAGCACTCAGGTCACTCAGCAAGTACAAATATGACTCTGTCATTGTCTATACTGGTGTGAATGTCCTGAGATGTACCTCCCTGTACTACATGAAAAGAGACATGGAGGAGCTCTCGGATCATGTAGCCCAGGCATGTATGAGCCTAGCCCTGAGTAGCATCCTGCCATTGCCCAGAATGATACCACAATACAAGGACAAAATGATTGACTTCAACAATTGGCTAAGCTTCTGATGTCATTCTAAGGGGATCCACTGTCTGTCTGCCTGGGATGACATGATCGACAGACCACGATGTTTTGCCAGAGATGGCCTGCACCTGTTGACCCTGGGATTCCGGATACTGGCTAAGGCTCTTGTCACCCCCTATAGTGCCTTATTTTAGGCAAGGTTCAAATAACAAACTCACCACCATAGCAGGTATAAGCAAGCAAAATATGAAGGTAATGCTACCCAGTGCAAGAAGTCTAAAGCTTAAAATGCACTCACTCGAGGCATTCCTTAAAATGGAGAAAATCAACATCTCTGCAGTGACGGAGACCTGGTTCAAGGCTCCAGAGAGTACCCCTGCATTACCAGGCTATAACTCATACCACACCTTTCAGACACCTAACCTGGACTGAAACACTAAAGGAGGAAGTGTTTCCATATTCATTAAGGATATCCTTACCTCCAGGCTAGTTGCTCAACATAATGCATCCAAAATTATCCAAGTGCAACTAACACTGGGCAAGACTGCAATCCAGGTTGTAGGTTGTTACAGATCCCCCACCATACCCCAGGATACCCACTCCATGTTTCTTTTTTTTTTAAACAGCTTTATTAATTTTACAAGAAAAAAAAACATATTAAACATTCCCATATATTTTTAACAGAAAATTTTCAAGGAAATCCACATAATAAAGAAAAAACAATAACGACTAAAGTATTTACAATGACATCCGCTACTTAAATCTCATTAAATAGAATATTTATAATGGTCAAAAAAACTCATTTAAAAAATAAAATATTCTGTGTTATAAAAGCAAATCAGTTTATAGATAAAACTTTTTTAAACAGATTTTGTAAATTCACCCACATACAATAAGCATGAGTTTTCCTAGTAGTTCTTGTATTTATAGCCTGAATCTGTAAGTAACATACATCAGATAGTTTATTCTTAAATTCCGTGAAAGAAGGAGGAGAGTCAGAGATCCAGTTTCTCATAATAATCTTTCTGGCCAAAGCAAGTATTGACCACAATAATGGAATTTTTAGTTTTTTTAATATAATGGGGTATGGGAGTGTTAAAAAGAACCATAGATCTGCTTAAGATGAGATTACCTGTAAATAGAGCTTGTAATAGGTTGTTGACATTCACCCAATAAACTTTTAACTCAGAGCAGTCATAAAACATATGAGCCCAACCAATGTTAGATCCTAACTTACATTTATTGCATATATTATCTTTTTTATTGATTTTATTCATTATTTGAGGAATAAAAAGGATCTATACAAAAATCTCCAAGTATATAATCTCCATTTAAGGGATAAAGTTGTTTTTCCTGCTGATTCTAAAATATTCAGTCTATCTCGAATGCTAGGAGATTCATTATTAATTGAATAATAATAGTTACAAAAATTTTCTGAGCATGTATATGTTTCATCTCTAACAATTCTGTATATGAATGATAGCTTGCCAGAATTAGTATATTTGTGAAGTACGGATAACTCTAATAAATCTATTAAAATGTGAGAGTCTAGTCTAGATGCAGATGGAATCAAATCAATTTTATTAATTAGGAATAGTCTAAGAGTATGAATATCTGGCCATAAAGATTCATTCAAATCAAATTCATGAATTATCATATCTTCACTTTTAACTTTGTTGTTTGAGATTAACTGGAACCAAAATTTCAGATCACTCTGTTTAAGTAATAATATTTTATCAAAATCAGACGTTAACAGGATTCCTTGAGTAAAAGCAATAGGAAACAACAAAAATGTCCAATCTTTGTATATAGGATGATTATAAATAAAATTCCTAAAGATTATTAAGATATTATAGATGTAATTCATTGAGTGTTTCGGTGTAGTATGTATAGTGAGATAATCATTTAAAATCCATAGGATAGGATTATAAATTAATTCAATTTTATATGCTTGAGGTTTTGTAATTAATTCCATACTAATAATTTCCCAAAACACTTTCCATTTAGGTGAATATGATGTGTCTAGTAATTGTTCTAGTGTTCTAATTATGGTGGGATAGAGTATACGTTTAAATCAGGAAAAGGTATTCCCCCCTTATTCCAACTGTTTAAATGATATTTAAGGGCTTTTCTTGTTTTTGTTTTAGGAAACCAAAAGAATTTCAATAACAAGGAGTTTAATTTTTTAATGAAAGATTTGGTTGGTAGAAGTAGAATGGATTGAATGATGTAAAGAATCTTTGAAAGGATTATCATTTTTATAATTATTAATCTTTCTTCAGTTGTAAAGAGGACTGTGGTCCATCTCATTAAAAGTGTTTGAATACTTTTGTAACATTTATTATAGTTTAATTGTATAATTGACTTAATATCCTTAGCTAGAATAATTCATAAGTAAGTGAACTGTTCAGCATTGGGCTTAAATTGATTATCAGTTATATTCATTATATTTTTGTTTGAGAATATGGGTAAAACCTTAGTTTTGCTATAATTAAATGATAGACCTGTTATTTTTTGAAAAATATTAATAGAATCAGATAATGCAGTAAAGGATGAGTTATTTCCTTTTAAGGTTATAAGGACATTGTCAGCAAAGAGCTGAATTTTAGAATATATATCGGAGCTAAGATTTAAGCCTTCTATAGTTTTGTTTTTCCTTATTTCATTAGTCCAGGGTTCCATTATTAAAGTAAATAACAAAAGGGAGAGGGGCATCCTTGTTTGGTTCCTTTTATAATAGGTATGTTAGGCAAAATATATGAACCTTTCTTAACATATGCTAAAGCTCCTTTATATAGATGTTCTACTAAATTAATAAAGTTTTTTGAGAAATTGAGGCATTCAAGAAGAAAAACAAATAATCCCAGTTTATTGAGTCAAAAGCGGAGTTAATGTCTAAACCTATTAAAGTCAAATCTTTTTTTTTCTTTGAGAATAATCAATTAATGTTAAAGTCCATTTAATATTGTCAAAGGTATTTCTGTTGACTATGAAGCCTGTTTGGTCTTCATCTACTAAATGTAGTACACATTTCTTAAGTCTTTCAATATAAATATTCTTGAACATCTTATAATCAAGATTGAGTAATGAGATAGGCCTAGAGGAAGAACATAATTTAGGGTCTTTGTTGAGTTTCAAAATAGGTGATAAAGTATATTTCCAAGATGGAGGTATTATGGAATCATTCTGGACTGTGGTATATATAGTATGGCACAGAATGAGAGGACTTTTATGCATAATTTGATATAACTCAGGCATGATACCATCATTACCTGGTGCTTTATTTCTTTTGAGTTTGTTAATTTGAGTATGAATTTCTGCATAGGTTATTTGTTTATCTATAAGTTCTGCTTGTTGTTTAAGATTATTATTATTTTTAATAATAAAATCATTTATTTTTTCTTTGAATTCTATCTTAACTGAGTTTTGATTTAGAATAAGAAAATGATCTCTAATTTCATGTATTATATCATATATACTAAAGACTTTTTTCCTTAGTTGATGAATATATCTCTTTAATATAATTATGCTCATTCTTTTTGTCTTGTTTTTTTAAGGTTGGTTAAGTGTTTAGGACTAAATGAATAGGCAAGAAATGTATACTTTTCTATGTATATCATGGCTTTGTGATGTAGAATGTCAGTATATTCTTTTTTCAGTTTATCAATTTCATGTCTAATATTCTTATTTGTAAGTTTATCTTTGTTATTAATCTGTAGCATATCTAGTTTATCTTGAATTGACTTTAGGTCCTTATCCCAAGTTTTCTTCTTATTGAAGTACTATCTATTTTTTTCACCGATATAAATATGCTTTTAAAGCATCCCAAACATATATATCTGAGATGTCAGAAGAGGAATTAGTAGTAATAAAATCTTGAATTTCCTCATTTAGAAATATTTGGAAATCTTTTACTTGCATAAGATAAGCGGGGATTCTTTTTATCTGTATGTTAGGTGATATATTGATAAAGAGCTCAAATATAATGGAATTATGATCTGATAGCGGGCAAGATATAATCTTGGTATTAGTCAAATCATTAATTATTTGGGAGGAAAATAATAGTTTATCTATCCTAGAATATGATTTATGTCTATTAGAGTAGAATGAATATTGTAATGAGTTAGCGTCTGCATACTCATGAATGTCTTTTAAGTGATGAGTCCATAAAGCTTATTAGTTTAGCTTGAGAGGTAATTTTCCTTTTCCCTGAGGTGCTTGAGTCATTTTCATTTAAAATACAATTAAAATCTCTTGCTATGATACTATTGCCTTCTGACTGAAGGACCACTTGATTAAGACATTGTTTAATTGTATTGGTATCAATACATAAATATTTACTAATGTGTACATTTTTTTATTTATCTCAATTATAACCAAGCAAAGCATCCCTTTGTCATCTTGGTAAGATTTAATTATTCTTGGTATAGGTGATGACTTATTCCAAAGTATTGCAGCTCCTCTTTTTTTGAGTGCTCAGAGCTTGCTAAAATCATGTATTTATTAGTGTTTAATGACTGAATATTGTCATTTAAAAGGTGGGTTTCTTGTAGAAATATCAAGTTAGGTTTATGTAAGGCTAAAAATTTGAACAAGCTCCCTCTTTTACTTGGATTATTAGGCCGATAATATTTATTGATATACCTTTCATTAAAACCATAGTAATAGTATAAAAGTTATTAAAATAATATATAACATGACAAAATCATGTTTCTTATTTCTCCTTCTCCTAAATAAAGAAAATTAGGTGTAATACCTTTAAACTGTGCTTTATACTGGGTAACGTTTCTTGTAATGGTAAAGTAAGTTGTATTTTTGTAAAAAATTAATTCTAACGGATGTCTGATATGAATGTTTCATAAAAATAATTAAACATATCCAGTTATACAAACAAAATACAGCACCCAGCCTGGAGGTATAAACTTCCTGTTCCAGTGACATCAGCCACTTAGAACAATCCCCCTAGCTGTAACAACAGAATAACAGCAACCACTTTGTGAATGTGTATAGTAATTGAAATACAGATGCTATATTAAGTGGTTGATTCATCATATAAATTGACTAATTATTTTATTATAACTCTCATCTGTTAGTAACCTTAAGATAAATGAAATCAGGTTTGTAATCAAAACATTATATTAAGGGATGAGGGATGCAAACAACTAAAATTGAGAATTATTGGGACACAAATATAGAGTTTTCCTTTTTCTTCTTTCTTTTTCCCTCCCCTTCCCTTCCCTTTTCTTTAGAAATTAGGTAATCTTTCTCAAAAAACACAAAGAGGTAAAACCTAATTTATCAATAATACTAAATTCTTAAAATTAAACCATTTCTTGTATTGTTTAGAGAAAGAAAAGTTTGAGTCTTGTGTCTAAACACAATATGTCTCCAAAAAATTATTTTGAAAAAAAGATTAAGTATCAGTTCTGTCTCATAAAATCATTAAAGATTTGTTTATATTACTAAGTCATTCTTTAACCTTTCAAAGAACACCAGCAAAATTCATATAAAGAAAGTGTTCATCAGAAAACACTAGAGCATTGTTAATTAAACAAAGTGATATCTGTCATCAAACAGTGCTATAATAGTAAGTTATCATAGTTAAACGACTGTAGTGCAGAAGGGAAAACAATTAGTCCAGTAATAAATCACTTTTTTATATCCCTCTCCACCATCTCTCATTTTACATTCCTTGTTTTAATTATATAAATATTTTCCTTCCTTTCCCTCATCTTTCCTCCTTTTGTTCACCAGCAAGGTTTATGTGAGAAAAAGAAATCATCAGTTAACCCTGAGACTTGCAGATCGGTATTAAGGTATCTGTATTCCAACACTGTTTCAAAAAAGGACTATTACCATACATAGGTGTAGAGCAGTAAATGGAACAACATTAACAGCTTTATAAATATATATATATATATATATATATATATATATATATATATATATATATATATATATATATTCCAGTCTTCATTTCATTATTTGCCATTCCATAACCTCTAATAGTGATAAAAATAAATGCCTCTATTTAGAATTATGAGCTTTTAATTAAATAAATATATGCAACCATAACCAATGGCAGTAATGAATGCTAAAAGAGGCTACGAGCTAAATTTTACAAACAATATAACTTACTTGTAAAGTGTGGTCAATATTCAATTCAAAAATATGTTAAAGTGGTATAAAAAATAGCCACTGGAGATAAATATTTCTTAATTCCAGCAATACAATGTCTTAAGCAACTATTCTTGAGTCCTGAGGTTGACAATTTTGTTTCCTTTCTGGATTTACCTGTCTCATTAACTAATGTCCTATACAAGTGACTTTAAGTCCTAAAAAGCTTTCAAGCTGATAAAAGGGATTTCCATGGAGCTGTAATAGATGCATGGTTGACGGTTTTGTTTAATTTCTGGATTTGCCTGTTTCATTAATTGATGTAGCAAATAAGCAATGTTAGGTCCTAAAAAGTGCTCAAATTGATAACAGGGATTCCCACCAAGTTGTGAGAGATGAAAGGCAGTTCATGGCTCACAGAAGATCAGCATGGGGTGATTCTATGAGTTAAAAGTTGTCAATAGTAGAAAAGTAGCAGGAAACTGCTAAAAGGTATTTCTAATGCATTTTTCCCATTTTACAGCAGGCCGAGGAGAGAAAAGAAAAAACAGCACAAGCCCTACCCTACCATTAACACACACTACTACACTAAGAAATAAGACATTTTGTGTACACAAGGCAATGAACATATATTACTAACTAGTATATAATCCATATTTATTTCCATTAATATATTTATAAAGAAATAAATATCAAAATCTAAACAAGTTTCAAAAAGATTATGTGACTGTAGCCATGTTAAAAGGAATGAAATCTGAGCAATAGAAGAGAGAAATAGATGAGGCATAAAACATATCATTTTTTCTTTTTTCCCCTTCCTTGTCTATTCATCTCCTGTCCCCCTCCCTCCCATCTTTCCCTCTTTTTTCCCTTTTTTTAAAGGGTATACTACATAAAAACCTATATATGACAACTAAGTTAGATTATATCCGGATATAATCGTAGGATATATGAGAAACGTGTAGCATACGAAGTATATTGGGGCTATACCCAATATATATATAAACAGATCAATCAAGTACAACTTTTGAAATAAGGGGTATAGAAATTATTTGCAGTAACATTTTAAGCTTACCTTAAAGAAGGTGTAGAATACAACAAAAGCTTTGTATATTTAAAGTCCATAAGAATGAGTAGTAAACAAAGAGTCAGTTTTAAAGTCATTGGCTTTTGAGTCTTTTTTGTTTCTCTGAAATTTTCCAAGTTGTATTAGAAGCCATTCTTTTAAGGGAAGGACTAGCCCATTCCATATCTTCTATTTTCTGCAGGATTTTTGTGCTTTTTTAACAAAATGTAAAGCAGAGTCCAGATCTTCAAATATTTTGGGACCTTCTGGAAGAAAAATCTTCAGCTTCACTGGAAATAAGAGGTGAGTCTTTATTTGAGATTTTTTAGTTCTTTTATCAGGGGGTAGAAATCCTTTCCTTTTAGCTATAACTAAAGAAGAATAGTCATTATCAAAGCAGATTATTGATACATTAACTTTTACAGGTGACTTTGCCCACGCAGGTTTTAAAACCAATTCTTTGTCAGATGAAGACAAAAATCTAACAATGACAGATCTTGGAGATTTCTTACTGAGCCCTGCTGTAGATAATGACCAGTGGAAGCTTTCAGTAACAAATGATAGTGTCTCTGGAAGGTTAAGAGTTTTTGGTAACCAAGATGTTAAGAAACTTGTCATGTTGTTTCCCTCAATATTCTCAGGAAGACCAAAGATCCTTATATTATTACAACATGATCTATTTTCCAGATCATCTAATTTGTTTTGAAGCATAATATTCAGTTTAAATACCAATTCCACATTGTTCTCATTTTTTTATTCTGTAGTACATTGTTTAGAGCTTCCTCTATGCCAGTAATTTGAGATTCTTGTTGAAGCAAGTCTTCATGAAGTAAATCCATTTGTTTAGAGCTTCTTTCTTTAAAGTTATCAATTTTAGTGTCTATTTTGTCAGTTTTAGTAGTTAAGTCCTGTGTTTGTTAGTAAAGTTTGGAATTCTTTTTTAAACTAGTATTTTGACTACTAGCTTTAGAGAAGCTCATGATGTCTTTCCAGATGAGTAGAATATTTCCAAGTATTATTTTGATTGGAAAATCTGCCTATTTCTGAGATTTGTGTTGATAGTGTTGTAGTAGAAGTTGTTTTCAGTATGGTGGAATGCAAAAAAGATCCAAAATTAAAGTTTGAACACTGAAATTCCAAAGGAAAGAAGTTGTCTTAGTGGAGCTGTTAAATTCTGTTGTTACTCAGTGCTCATCTTGGCCACTTCTCACTCCACGTTTCTTGATATACTGGGTAATATTAAGGTACAGCCCAATAGCCTAATAATGGGTGATTTCAGCTACCCCACCATCTACTGGGAAAACTACAAATGTACTAACTCATTTCCTCAACACTTTCTGGAATTCCTAAATTCCAATGCCCTGGATCAGCTTGTCCATACCCCCACCAGGGGCAGCAATATCCTGGACCTGGTCATTACCAATATGGGCAACCGATGTTCCACACCAGAGGTCAACTCCTCACTGGTCAAATCTGACCACAAGCTAATCAACCTAGACATCAATATCCCACACCCACCACCCATTAACAAAACCACAATAAAAAACTTCTCCAAAGCCAACTTCATGCTTCTTAAAACAGAAGTGGCAAGCTTCACGACACCCATATAGACAGAAAATAGAGGTACGACTGCTGAATCCTATACAAATGAACTGTATAAGCACATGCACGAGTGCATGGATCATGCCATCCCCAACAGAACCAAGACACTATCCTCCAAATAAAGGAAGCCAATCTGGTGGTCCCCTGCCATAAACAAACTCTACAGCAGAAGGAAGAAGCTGTTGCAAAAAAGAGTAAAATCCCCTGATTGCAGGAACTTCCTGGTCAGACTCACTAAGAAGCTGAGATCCCTCATAAAATCCTCCAAAGCTAGCTATGAAAATAAAATTGCCATGGATTCTAAAGACAACCACAAAGCATTCTACAGCTACATTAAGAATCTCAATGGTGACACTCAGATCTGCTGTGAGCTACAGCACAATTGTACTAGATATACAGAACCAGCTGATATTGCCAACATCCTGGTAGATAGGTTCAGTGCAAACTTCACCCCCCTCACCCCCCCAAAGGGCCCATCACTATACTGGAAGAATGCAAAGCCCCTGTAATCACGGCTGCACAAGTAAAAATTGCACTCTCCATAGCCAGGAAAACAGTATATATGGGACCCAACAACATCCCAAGCTGCATTCTGCATGAACTACAGAATGAACTGGCATCCCACCTAAGTACCATGTTCAATCATAGCCTCACTTCAGGCATTGTGCCTACTGAATGGTGTACAGCAACGGTTATCCCACTCCACAAAGGGGTTGCCACCATGGACCCCGGGAACTACCACCCCATTAGCCTGATGAGCCTGGTCTGCAATGCCATGGAACATATCATCTTGGAGCTTATAAACAAGGACATAGGTAACCTCCAAACTTTGGACCCCACTCAGTTTGAGTTTGTAAAAGTTAGATCATGTCTCCTAAACCTAATTGACTTCTTTGAAGCAGTCACCCGACCCATCCATGGATGAGGGTAAGGTGGTGCACACAGCCTATCTTGGCCTTGCCAAGGCTATTGACATCATCCCCCTTTCTAGAATTATAGATACTCACTATACTGGGCATAAATCCCTATGTCACAAGATGGGTGGCCAACTGGCTCACTGACAGAACCCACACAGTGAAAGTAGCTCCAAATCCAACTTCAGACCAGTGACAAGTGGAGTACCACAGGGCTCAGTCCTGGGTACTCTCCTGTTTGGCATCTACTTCTCAGAAGTCCAGGCTAAAACAGCAGGTCTTTGGCTAATGACATTCACAGATGACTGCAAACTAGGTGCCATGATAGAATCACATAATGATGTGGACATTCTACAAAGGGGCATCACTGAGATGGATGCTTAGTGTCAAAGTCATGGCCTCAAGTTCAATGCCAAGAAGTGCTCTGTCATCCCCTTTGGGAAAAATACTGTACCCATTATCTACCACATAGGTGGTAGCCTACTAAACACCGAAAGTGTGATAAGAGACCTTGGGAAACAGGTGGACAATAGTCTCCCCTTTGATAATCATATTGCCACAGTAGTCAGGAAGTCCTTCTACGTGGAACACCTCATCACAAAGGGATTCACCTCCAGAAGAAAAGAGGTCATCGTTCCTCTCTACTCATCCCTCATCAGACCCATTATAGAGTACAATGCCGTGCTTGGCATGTACCATGCAAGACATCTACAACAACTAGAAAGGCCATGGAAATACCTAATTAAGAGAATTACCAGCCTCAAACAGGTGCCATATGCAGACTGTCTCAAAATATTCCAGCTCTACTCCATTGCTTATCGCCTACTCAGAGGCAAAATCTGCCTAACATACAAAGCCATGTCAAACCCATATCTGTTGGACATGCTACACTTAAAGAAACCCCAATCCCTCTGAACCACACACTCAAGGGACCTAAACCTTGCCACAACAATAAACAGAACATGCTGGAGGGATAGATTCTTGTCCCAGAGGCATCCCATGCTCTGGAACAGACTACCCATTCATGTCAAGCAAAGATCCTCATTAGCCCTCTAAGAAAAATTTCGACAACTGGATGGAAAATAAGAAATTAACCCTTGGCTCTGCTAGACAGGGGTGCATAAAAATAATTTTCTTGGATGGTGAAAGCCAGGGAACATTTTTTGGCTAGGCTTATATGGGCCCCAGGGCTGATAGCCTAGTACCTACCTATGAACCTATGAGTAGTAAAAAAGCACTGCTCAATTTCCACCCTTTTTTACAGATCAGTGATAAAGACCACACTCTCCTTATATCTGGAGTCAGAAATAAGTTTTAACTATGGCCACAGTGACTTTTAGTTAAAAGTGACTGGATCTTAAATGCTGTCTTGCATTTAAGATTATAAGATATACTCTGAGAGTGGCAGGAACTGAACTGTTGTTTACCGCATATAACTGAATAGTACACAGATTTGTTCTTTCCATGTTTAAATTCTGTATAGTACAGGAATTTGTTATTTCCATGCTTGTAAATTCTAGATAGTACTGAGAGTTGTTCTTGCTATTCTTGTAGATTTTAACAAATAGTCATTACACACAAAATGACCATTTGTTGGAACAGTCAATACACACGTTTGGACTTTTCATCCATCAATCCTCACCCCCATTTTCCCATTTTGCACATGGGGTCAGGGTGTCACTTCAGCAGTTAAAATCCTCTTGAGCCAAGGTTTACACCATGGGGTGGCTAGCCCTGCCATCGTCATTAATTTATACCACTCACTCGAACACACACACACTCACCTATGGCCAACTTAGAGTGTCCAATCCAAATACTGCATGCCTTTTTAATGTGGAAGGAAACCAGAACATCCAGAGGAAACCCACATGACCACACGGAGGACATGCAGACTCAACACAGAAGGCACCCCAGCCAAGAATCAAACTGGACACCCTCTTACTGAGGTGACAATGCTAAATGCTGCACCAGTGTGGCCACCCCCTTTTGGACTTTCCACATTAATTCTAAATAGCAGGTTATACAACATTAAAACCCTTGAATGATACAGAGATAGAGATATGACAATGATAAACTATGATATGATGAGAAAAATTACAACCATGTTGCAATTTCAGATAAGAACACCAGTCTATGTGATATAAACATGCAAAACTTGGCATGTAATCAGTGCAGCTATATCAATGTGTTTTCTGTTAAAAAGTCATTATGACTTATTATTGCATAATGTCTGACAGTGAATCTCCAATCATCCAACTATTCAAATCAGCACATTAATGTCTTCTTAACAGATTTTTGAAGTAAAGATTTTTTTTTTTAACTTTGCCATTATACACATCTGTGAGGGATTGTTACAATGACTTCTGTAACATCCAGTTAATGAAACATATCTTACTGAATATGAAAATTATTTTGTTTTGGTCAGTGGAATCCATTCCCACATATAAATCAGTATTGTTGATTCAATGGCACTGTATTTTTTGTGTGAGACTAGCAAAACTCAAAGCTTCTCAGTTCTTAGTGCCAAACTCCTGGAATCACTACAAACACGTGGGAAGGATTTATCTTCCAGCTGTAAGCACATCTTTGGAAACATTACGGGTCATAAAAATAAGAAAATGTTCCATTTCTCTGAGAGCACGATAGTCTAATGAATGTTGCAGTGAAACTTCAATGTCTCAACAACTTGTATACATTGTATGTACCTACTGCTAATTTCACACTAGATAAATATATTCTGCATTGATCCTTAAAACCTGGTAACACTATTTTATTGTTTTCTGTTACCCCACTTAATGTTCTGTTTGAAGTAAATAATTATGTCACATTTTATTTTTATTTTCCCATCTGAGTTGAAAGTGAAATTATTGCAGAGTTCAATCCCAGAAAAAGTACAAATATAAATGGAAAATTTGAATTATTGTATTACATACGTAAATGAGACCAGATCATTTAATACTTCACACTCCGCAGTAATTTTGAAGAAACAAAATTATTAGCTAAACAGATATGCAAAACAGACAAAATGCTCACTATACAAATCCACTGTACCGATCATTTAAATTGTTCCACTTAATAATTTATGTTTAAGAGTAATGTATAAAAAATAAATATACAAATATACTAGCTTTATACAGCATTTACAATAGTCAAAGGGGATAATAACTGTCATTGCTTTTGAATAAATATGAAAAGGTACAACTAAACCTTATTTACAAAAAGTTTGCTCAATGTGTAAAAGAGCATCTAAAACAAACTTTATTACTTAATATGAATTGCAGTAGATAATATTCTTTATTTAGTATGATGAGTTATCATCATCCAATCAAGACATTCTTATAACAGGTGAGAAACAGCTTTACTTTGCCTCAAGAGGAGAGCAATTTTAAGAGGTGGTGTTAAAAAAAACTCATTCATTAAATATTGACCATTATATGTATTTTTCATGTTATTATTAATGGTGGTTGAACAAATGTCATAGTTTTAGTTGTAAACCCTATTAACCCTTTAACAGGACTGTTGCATTTTTAATTAATGGTTGATTTTGATTGTCGGGGTTCAAATATATTAAGTAGAAAATTACTATTTTAACTCTGAAGTCCCTGCATTGTTGGTATGAAAGTGCTAAGAAATTAAAAGTTTTTGACATTTTTTCATCAGTATTTTAATTTTAAAATATTGTTTACAGACAAATTTTCTCTTTTAAAATGAATATTTTGTCAAGCTTTAAAACTAAGGTTATGAATCCTTAACAATATGAAGTCATATATACTATGACTTCCATGTATCCAGCCTTGTACAGACAATATGCATTTAACTACTATGCAAGGGTTAAAACACATCACCATGTTTTTTTTTTCTGGCTTGCTTAATTTGTGTAACCTTTAAAGTAAGATTTTAGAGTTTGAAAAAAGTGTTTAACAAATGCACGGACTTAAACCTGCAAATATTGTGGTAGATATTTTGTGGTATTCATAATCAATGCACCTAATATAGAAGACATTTTTAAGGTGTGTGTCTGTATATGTGTGTGTGTGTTTGTAAATGGTGATATTTGGGTGTTTTGTTTAATTTCAGTACAAAGTCGACCACAAAAAGGCAACTGTAAACATGCTACTACCCACACACTGATCAACAACCTCAGCTCATGCAATTCTGCAACTCAAAAAAATATAATAAAACATAATTTTTTGCAAGAGGCAAGCTTCTCTACACCAAAAAAACTCCTTTTAATTATATATACTAACTCTGAAATTGCACACTCTCAAGAAAAGGGCATTTTTCCCTACCCAGAGAATTGTGCAGTCTTGCACACCTGTCTACAATTTGTTTAGTCAACTATATTTTGTCAGCTAAATTGCTGTCAACACATATATGTGTCTGTGTGTGTACATATAGCTATATACAGATACATCGATTTATATATATATATATATATATATATATATATATATATATATATATAT
This sequence comes from Protopterus annectens, assembly GCF_019279795.1. NCBI lineage: Eukaryota > Metazoa > Chordata > Ceratodontiformes > Protopteridae > Protopterus > Protopterus annectens. Next base: position 157,864,513 of record NC_056749.1, read on the forward strand.
ATATATATATATATATGAGAGAGATATGTTTGTCTATCTACAAATACAGGTGTATGCAAAATGTGGCCATTTTGTTTTCTGAGTCTGAGCTCCAGTGCAGCTTAATATGCTGTTGTGAAGCAGCAGGCTCATTTTTCTGTGGGCATTACTTGTACAAAAAAAAAAAAGCTACCCTGGTGGAATCACAAAATCAATTGGATGTATAACAAGAGGAAGAAAATCATGGCAAAATTAAGAGGTGCAGCACCAAGAAGGACAAAAACATTCTCAAACTAAAAAAAATAACTCAGAGGACAAATAAAGTCTACCAAAGTCAAATTTAAGGTAAGATTGGCCTCCCAGGCCAAGGACAACCACAAAGCATTCTTTAGCTATGTCCGCAACCTCAAAGGCAATTCACAATTGTGTGTAGAGCTCATTGTAAATGGAGCCACCTATACTGAGTCAGAAGAAATAGCAAACCTCCTGGCTGATAAATTTAGCTCCCGCTTTACTCCTCCCTTCCCCTCAACCTTCCCTCAGGAAATATCAAATATAACTCTCCCTTACTATCATTAAGGAAGAGGTCCTTAATTCTCTCTCTAAGACCAAGAACACAGCATCAATGGGCACAGACAATATCCCAGGATGCCTTTTAAATAGCATGAAACAAACTTTCAGAGCCTCTGGAATTACTATTTAACTGTAGCCTCCAAACAGACTTCATGCCTCATGAATGGAGAAAGGCAACAGTCATCCCCCTGCAGAAAGTTGGGCCATCTACAGACCCTGGTAACTACAGGTCCATAAGTCTCTGAGTTAGTATTTATAAACATATACCTATACAGGCACACACACACACACACACATATATATATATATATATATATATATATATATATATATATATATATATATATATAGGGATGTACTTACATTAGTTGAACACTATTTATGCCGACATGCATAATGTTAAATCAAACTGATTGACATGATGCATGTTGATACAATACTGTGCTTGCTGTGCATAGAATTAATCTTGGTGCATGTAAAATTTAAAGGGTATATTGCCCTATCAGGGCATTGTCGATCTCACACATCTGTCAACTATCTGTTTAATCAACCACAGTGTGTTGCTTAAACAGATGTAAACCAAAGTATCATTTGACAAACTTAAGGGACTCAAATATATATATGGGGCCATGATAACTCCTTGACAAGCAGAAGCAGTGCCACAGACATTATAAGCCCCAAATAGTCAAAGCACATACACATTGATCCACAAAGGGTAAAAAAATAGTAAACCGATGCTTTTGCAGGAAGGCAACTCCAAATGCAGCCCCCCCAACATCTGGGGAGTGGTACACTCCTTGCTAAATATACATGCAAAGTCCAAGATCAAGCTACAGTAATGACAGGTCAAATTCCCTGATCCCCACAGTACTGCAGCCTCAGCATGAAAAAAAAACTGGTAAGGTTTGATAAGCTTATTTTTTTATCAGCTGTACTGACTATCACCGCCGACAAAAGGCCACTTTCAATAAAATATGGTGCTATATTTATATGCATGTATACGTGTGCTTGAGTGTGTGCGTGAGTGTGTGTGTATGTGTGTGTGTGTGTGTGTGTGTGTGTGTGTGTAGTCATTATGAGGGTACATGGGGTGGCTTAACCTCTGCAAACAATGCTAGGTTAGCATTCTTCTGTGACGTACACAATGCCATTTTAAATTAATGAAAAGTTCTTGATATAAAACCTGCAGTCAAGTCAACATGATATATAATACAAGAGTGTTAATGTGGCTGAGTATTGGAAATAACAGAAAGGATTATACTATGGTGCAAGGAGTAGACAAGAGACATCAATTTATGGCTACATAAGAGGATGCAGTCAGGTCACAAGCCCATACTGAAGAACATCAGTGGCTAATTTGCTTCAGTCTTGGCCCCCCTTATCAGAAAAGTAGCAAAGATTAAAAAACATTGTTGAATTTTGTAGATTACAGAATGTATCTGTTGAAATTGTATTAACTTTGTTATTGTGTTAGTGAAGAAATAGTGAGTAAACTGTAAGAGATGAGTATATTCTATTTTTTTCTCACTACCCAGTCAGCAACAAACTAATGCATACATCTGTAAATCAGTACCTGTGAGGCACATACCTCTAAATGTGGTTGCTCAAAAATTTTGGACAAATCCATAAACTGTGAGGGAGGAAGGATTAAAATCCTAGATAATTACTAAAAATTACTCTAATGCATTTTCTGAACAAAAGTTGTATGAAACTGTAACTTCTGGCATTACTGAAAAGCCGAAATCCTCAACAATTTACCAGAAAATTAAAAACTTTACAAGGAACAGACAAAAATATGAGGAAAAATCAGGAACACTTGAATGGTTTGCCTAGTGGACTTTTACATCAATCCGCTCACCAGTCAGTTTTCAGTATGCTTCATGTTTTTAAAAATGTCTTTATTTAATGGAATGAATAAAAATCTTACTTACTAAAAAAAAAGTATGTGCCTGAATTTTATTCTTTCTGCAGTGATTTTAACATTTTTGTACCACATTCATTTTTTAGTCATGTAGAAGAGTAAAGTTGAATGGATGATATCAGAGTTGATAATATATGAATTGAAAAGTGTAGACTGTCACAAAGAAATGTTATAACACTCGAATGCAAATATTCTGACATTACAATATTAGATGTGATAATGTGTCAGTCTTTCAACCTCATTATTATCAAAGGGTCTAACTGCTGATTACTTAAAATCCAATTCGCTAAGCAAGTGATCCTTGTATAAGCATGAATCTGTTCAATCTTCTTAGGTTCACCTGGTATCTTCATAAACCATACCACACAGATCTGGTGCGGGTAGATAAACATTCATTTGTATGCCCTGTTCCACTATGATCAGGGATGGCTATATTTATTCTCTTTCGCAGGATAACTAACCCATACTTGAGTGTTATGGCTGCCCTTTTTCTTCTACCATGCTGGAGCATAAATCATTGGTGGTAAGTTGCACTACAGGTCCAATCTGTCCTCCTGATCTACAGAAATGCTTTACTATTCCATCTGTTAAATATCTCAAAGCATAATGGCATCATAAATTCAAGTTTATAATTACATTTATATTAATGCCTATAATTCAAGCAATGTTGTAAAAATTAACAAAAAAGAACAAAAAAATTCAACATAAAAAACAAAGTAGAGATGATGAACATAATTTCCCAACCATTAAGTCAAAAATATAGGTTTTGAGAGATCTCTTAAAACCAGTAAAGGATGGGACAACCCAAACTAAACCAAAGTTTTGATCATGATAATCAGAAAATGCTTGCCTGCTGAATCATACTAAACCCTTGGAACCCCCAACAGTTTTAGACTGGATATTAAACCCTTGGAACCCCCAACAGTTTTAGACTGGATATTAAACCCTTGGAACCCCCAACAGTTTTAGACTGGATATTAAACCCTTGGAACCCCCAACGGTTTAAACTGGATATTAAACCCTTGGAACCCCCAACAGTTTTAGACTGGATATTAAACCTTTGGAACCCCCAACAGTTTTAGACTGGATATTAAACCCTTGGAACCCCCAACAGTTTTAGACTGGATATTAAACCCTTGGAACCCCCAACAGTTTTAGACTGGATATTAAACCCTTGGAACCCTCAACAGTTTTAGACTGGATATTAAACCCTTGGAACCCCCAACAGTTTTAGACTGGATATTAAACCCTTAGAACCCCCACCAGTTTTAGATTGGGTATTAAACCCTTGGAACCCCCTCCAGTTTTAGACTGGATATTAAACCCATGGAACCCCCAACAGATTTAGACTGGATATTAAACCCTTGGAACCCCCAACAGTTTTAGACTGGATATTAAACCCTTGGAACCCCCAACAGTTTTAGACTGGATATTAAACCCTTGGAACCCCCAACAGTTTTAGACTGGATATTAAACCCTTGGAACCCTCAACAGTTTTAGACTGGAAAAGAAAAAGTCACAAGCAGCCTAGCATCAGATGGAAAAATGGACTAGAATGATTCACATGTGATTCCCTCTCAAACAGAAATACAGTTGTGCATAAATTACCAGATTACAAAAGTCAATCTGCAAATGAAATATCTTTAACTGACTTATGTAATTCATATCATTGTCACCTAAGTTAACCTTTGTAAGAATTAGAGTAATTCAAATTTTCTTTAAATCAAACAGAAACACTACATCCCTTAGTGACAAAATAATCTTGTAAAAAACTGGGTCTAACACCTCCTAGAAAGGTTCTGCTTACATGTTAGACACTTTCAATGTATGACTAACAGAAATCCTAGCATATGATTACCTCCTTGAAACATTTGAGGTGATATGTGTAATCTACAAAGCAGTAAACACTTGACTAAGTGAAAATTATCCTTAAAATTGCTTTTTATGCATTCCTTTATCCCCAACCTTTAATTGTATACCCAAATACAAGATGAAAGAAATACAAGTCCAGTCTAAAAATCTTTCTTCACTGCATCTTCAAAACACAGATGGCAATGACAGATACATCTCTGGACCTGATAGTAGTGGTGCAAAGTTCTATACTAAGAACATCTACTGATGAATGCTAGCTGGATAATTAAGTGCCTACAATGTAAAGCCATTACTCTCCGAGTAACACAGCATTTCAAGTTTTACAAAATGTTCTTGATTTGAGTTTATGATGATGCAGTAAAGCCCCAGTGAAATATGGCAGTTGTTTCCTTGATACATCTGTTCTGATCCTACTCACTATGTCTTTGGGAACTCCATCTAGTTCCAACTCTATGCCAGTACAGAGAAAGACAAATCTGTAAAGTTTTGTAGAAGTCTTTTTGTTGCACATTACTTCCACATACCTTCCCAGTCTTCATAAATTACTCTAAACAAATTTCTTAAAAAAACTAACCTACCTACTATAAGTCTTTCATCCATAAATGCCATCTAGGCACAAGAAAATAAAGCAGGTGATGCTAGTTATTTACAGGCAGCACCTGACTAACTTTTTCCTGTACAATTTTACTAAATACACTTTTGATTTATAAAGACATAAGAAGCCTTTGTTCTGAATGAAACACATCCACAGTAGGGCATGGTGTATAAAAGTACATTAATTAAATCATAAGTTTTGCATTTGACAAGATGTTGGGTCTATATTAGACAAACAAAAGCTTTTGGGTCTATATTAGACAAACAAAAGCTTATCTTACCGAGCGCTAACAAGAGCGAAAATCCCGGAAACCGAAACCGGAATTGTGAGATCGCAGTACAGTGAAGATGGGAATATTTGCCCTTTCCTCACTGTAGTGTGATCTCACAGTTGGAATATATATTTAGTGGGGGGGGGCACTGCCCCCGACAATTGCAGTTTCAAGTTCCGGGATTTTCGATAATGTCAGCGTTCGGTAAGATAAACTTTTGTTTATCTAATATAGACCCAAGATGTCTACATGTGCACAAAGCAGTAGCATAATGGACTGTAATAAATGTTTCTGACCATGTTGTAGTCATTGGTCTGTGGCCTTCGAAGGTATCACTATCTCTGACTATTTTATGAAAGTACGTATAGTAATGTTTTTTTTCTGTCCCTGCCTACTTACCCCCCCACCCACCCACCCAACCTATCACAGCATTAAATGGCTGGGTTATCAGTAAGAATTGTACCATTTTTAAAGCATCGTTATTACTTCCCCCTCCAACCACCCAGTACACAATGGCCTTACTGACCAAAACACAAGAATTTAGAAAAAAGTAAACATGTAGCCATTCGATGGCTTTGCATATTAGACTAGTCAGACTAACAGGTCTGTAGTTTCTAGGGTCAGTTGATGGTCCACACTTGTGGTGCATTGTAAAAGGTATGTCTTGGTTGTCTTACATATGAATCAGGACACCTCAGCTAAGACAACAAACTGCCTGAGATAATTTGGCCTTTAGAAATTCACTTCAGTAGCCTGGGTTCTTCTGAAATGAAGCAAATTTCAGGATGTACACAGAAATGTGCTAAAGCAGCATATTTCATAAGTCCCAGGACTAATACAGAAGTTTCTTTTAACATCTATGATTTGTTAGGAAAAAAGTACTTCAAATAATAAAGTTTACCACCAAAGGACTAGGTTCTCTCATAGGGGTACTGTCAATAAGAAAACAATGATAATTAAATCCTTGCGGTATATTCCATTGAAGGGCAATACATAGAATGGCTGTTCACACAGAATAACTAAATGCAAACTCAGAAGTATAGTCAACAATAACTGTGCTAACCAAATGTGCTAGTGGAACTGAAGATTGCCTACTAACAAGAGAAATGTCCTGAATTATTTAGGTACTTGACCATCATCAAATGCAAACAGACATGAAAACAGTCAACACACTTTCCTACATCAAAAAACCCACAAGACTTAGGCAGACATCCACAACAAACACAGCATAAGGAGTAAGTGTGGGGTTACCCAGATATTAAGGATGGTAGTGATCAGATCTGATCATGCAGGGCTAGCCACCTGTTGGTGTAAATCTTGGCTCTAGATGATTGTCACTTGTAAAGTGACACACTGACCAGATGTGCAAATAGGGGTAAAGGGGATGTGGATGGATGGAGGGATATCAGCATTATCACAGCCCTCCAATTAAAAATAAAGTCTGATCAGAGAGTGAAAGCATATGGTATCAGCAAGATACAGTGCAACTAACTTCCCACAGGACTTGTAATGGGATTGTTAGAGAAAAATGACAGAGTTAATACTGTTAAAAAGCAGAGAAGTGGGATGAGTGTTGTGTCTTGCAAAGGAGTCAGTGCATACCTTCACTAATTAGAGAAACTCTGATTACTAAATTTAAGGCAATAGTCACATGCAGCGATAAAAACCTGGAGCTTAGAATACCCTGCCAGATGCAGCTGCAGATTCCAGCCTTAACATTTGGGAAGCATGTTTCCACACAAGTTCAAAAAGTCTTTTATCTGGATCATCTAATTAACAAAGGCACCTCCACAAGCTCCAAAGTTGATTGAATCCCCCTTTACTCATATATTATCAGACCCATTACTGAAAATAATTCATCTTTAGGCATGCATTTGTCTAACCATAATTGCAGAACATGAGAGACCTCAGAGATTTGTAACAAAATGATCAGTGGCCTCAAAAATATTAGTTATTAGGAAAGACTGTCAGTCCTTTCACTGTACTCAGTCTGGTACAGAATCCTCCATAGACATCTGTACCCAGCTTTTGAGACAAGAAAGACCTAACCCTGTATGATCTCATAATCCTTTGCAGATCTAGTGGCATCTCAAATGGTCAGTTAAAGGATCCAATCCTTCACTAGGAGATCTGTAAGACACAGTGTTATAGATTCATATCCCAGTGTATTTCTCAGGTCTGGAACAAACTTCCATTACATATTAAACAGGATAATCCCCTTGCCATCTTCAAGGTCAACTCAGATAAATGGATGGTAAACTAGTTTGTTACTTTAAAGTCTGAGGTTAATACAGAATTAGAAATGACACAAGACACCAAGGCTCAAACTTAACAATTTATTAAACAAAAACTTACTAGATAAACAGTAAAAAAACTAATAAATTATGTTCTTACAAGCATATGCATAAACAAAATCATCTTTGCCACTGATAGGGCGACTTCAGTCCTATTTAGTACAGCTATCTGTTCAGTCAAGGCAAGGCTGACACTGGCAAAATGGCTCTATGCTCAGTTGGTGCTGTAATCAAATCCGGATGATGATGATTTCCATTTTAGTGTTTGAGCTTTTTATAGTCTTGAACAAACAATAGAATCAATAGGTTCAACTAATGACATATAGCTCACAAGCTTATCATGAGTTGATGGAATATTTTACAAAATTACAGATCATTTCCTAAGTTGTAAACAACTCTCGTAATGTCTGGTCTTATGCCTTACTTCCCTTTTCCAAAGAACAGTTAGCTCACAAACTTGTGATATAGTTCCTCATTGGAATCCCCCATATAGGTAAACATCTTTTAGGCTGATACAGGTCAACAAAAGTTTAGTTATACCAGTAATCAGTGAGCAAGGCCTGCTCTTCAGCATATTGTATTGTTACAATATTAGCAGCATATAGTGAGGTAGATAATCAAACATACACAGTGGTATGTGGCTCGAGGCATAACAAAAAAACAGGTAGACTGTGTGGATCTGTCACAGACAACCCCTTGCATTGAGCAATGTACGCTGTGTATCCCTTATGAGAGTTAAAACTGACATCAATTTGTATCTTCTCATTACTTTACAGTAAATGCAACATGACACTAAGCAAAATAACACTGAAACTATTGTGGTTAATAGTAAGGGATGCGACAACAAATTAAACCACACTGAAGCTTTAGATGACCACATGAAAATATCATTCCAGTGGGAAACAGTTATATCCTGCATTTTATTTGCAATTTTTACAATGGTGCCTTTATCTATAATCATTTTAAGCACTGTTTGATGTGCATCATTCAATGTTTTATTTAATAGTTGTAACACTATTTGTCCTTCCTGCTTAATCTGTAGAAAGTCCGGGTGAACTAGAGATGGCCATTTAAAAGTGTGTAATGGTTCTATGCTAGCATTAAATGTGATGTCCATCCATCTAGTCAATCTAATAAGTTCTCCAGTATAAAAATCAATAATTGCATGGATATTACTTTTACAGTATGCTCCACTGTTTGTGATTATCCCATCACTCCAGGCTAATTTACAGGAGGATATCACACAAACTGTGGTATTATTTAGTTGGTAGATGTCCGTACCATTTACTATATACCTGTGCCAGGTGCATTCCCCAGTTCCATTATGTAAGCATGGGTGAGGCTTCCTTTTCACCATCATGCATACCCACCCTGGGGCCAGGTCTCACAACCTGCCAAATTAATGGGTACATCATTATAATCAATCAAAGTAGCCTCAATTTGAGGTACCCACCAATTATTTCCAAATTGCAAGGGCAATGTAATAAATGTACAGACCTGCTTTGTTCCTTTTTTACTAGCAAGATAGTCAAAAATCAGTATACAAGACTTATTTTCACATGCAAAGTCTATTGTCTTTAACCAATGATATAGTTGCAGTTCCCTTTGCCAATGGGCTGCCTTTTTAGCACCCCAAGTTTGAGTAAATTGCAAATACTGTTGATTAGCAGCCAACTGAGATAGCATACAAAAGGTTTGATTTACTTCTGTTGTGAGGTTATTTAAAATCTGTTCTGTATATGTATTAGCATGTTTAATTTACCTCCACATGACAGTTTGAGCTAAAATACTGTCTACTGTTTTTTGTCCCAGTTCGGGATCATGATCTGCTAGTAGCTTAAAGGCCATATTTAGGTCAGTACCCAAACGGCCCAATTTGCTACGTAGGGGATCTATATCTACACTGTTTAAGAACCCAGTCCAAGAATACCTGTAAAATCACGTTTATTCCCTTTATATTTGTAATGTCTATATTTGATATGCAAGTGATTAACTGGCCATAATTCTGCAATTTTACAATGTGGATACCTGGTAGTGATATTAACTGCTGTCATGTTAATTATCATTTTAATACGTTGTATAACTCTAGCACTACTTACAGTTTTACATCCTCTTGTATACCTTACCACATGTCCCAAACCATCAAATACAGTTGAACTATTGTCCATGGCATATATCTCCAAACTTGGAGTTAGGGTCTCTGCGGTGTCATTTTCCCTTTGAAATTCAGCTATGGAGGAGGAATCTAATGGAGACTTGGCCAGTGCAAATCCTGACTCATTTAGTTTTTAGTATAAACCTCCAAAAGGGTTGGAAGTACACTTTTCAGGATGTCTATTACAGTTTAGTCTACATACAGTTGTGATGTTTTCTGTCTGAGTGATGCTCCAAGTTAGGGCAGGTTTTGGTGTCACCGCATATAGATCATCCCCCAATTTCCAGTAAAAGTCACAGTCTGCCGTTAAATTTGCAACATCTTCCTCGCCAAATAGATGGATAGGATCAAGACAGTTATATGGCCCATCTAAGTGTTGTCATCGGAAAAGGTTGGAACCTTCCCAAACAGAGGCAATAATCTATGGAGAGGAAAGTACAATGGTTGTTTAGCAGAATCAAGTAATGCTAAAACAGTATCACCAGGTCTATCACAAATCACAGTCTCATGTTTATTTGGCTGATTGGGTGCAGTCACTATAACTCTCATTTCCAGCCATTTGCTTGGTTTAGTATTACAGTCTTGTAGTAAAATAACAGCATCTTGATGCATACAAATTTCTACTAAAGGTTGTTTTGAATCATTTGTGTCTTGTTATCTAAATTGATCGCCTTCACTATCACTTCCCGTTCTGGTTCCCATAATGTAAAAACCTCCCAATTTTCCCCCAATTGTCCTTTTTGTCCCCAGTGCCAATATTCTGGGATATAGAGTTTCCAACCTGTCTCAGCTACTGCTATATTTTGGGCTGGCACTCTTTGTTCAGTCAATGCGCATAGCCAGAACCGGGTTTGATCAGCATTTGTCAAAAGAGGGTATATGGCATTTGAGTTTAGCTTTTCTAATTTCAAAATACAACAGTTGGACTGAATGTCATTCATATGCATTTGCAAAGGGGTTCCTTGATGCTTTTGAGGCCTATTATTCAGCTGGCTCACAGCTAATTCTAATACCTTTGCCCAGCCTCATAACATTCCATCACTTATATTCTTTTGGATTTCTTCTTTAAGGAGCCCATTATACCTTTCAATCAAACCAGCAGCTTGAGGATGATATGGGATATGCAGCACCCATCAAACTCATTTTCCTTCACCCATTCTTGAACTTCTTCTCCAGTAAAGTGACTGCCTTGGTCACTTTGGATTTCACTGGGAATCCCATATGTCACACACAATTTATTCAGTCCTTTTAACACTACTTGTTGGTTTGCCTTTTTGCATGGAGACACCATTAGTAATCATGAATAAGTGTCCACCATCATTGGGCAATATTGCTGATTTTGATCCAGTGGTAAAGGACCAATAAAGTTTATTTGCCAGATTTGTGCTGAACGACTGCCTCGGTGAATGTGTCCACATGCTTTTGCCTGCAGTTGCTTTTGTTTATTTTTTTGGTAGATTTTGCACTGCTTTATAACATCTGTAGTTATTTCCTTGTTCAACTGCATACCATGCCTTTGTGCCCATTCTATTGTTGCATCTCTTCCCAAGTGCCCACTCTGATCATGGGCCCATTTTGCCATACTAGCATTTTTGATCTTCTCTTCAGAAACACATACCGCAGCCATCTTGTCTACCTGCTGGTTATGCCTCCTTTCATTTCTCACAAGTGATGCATAGGCATCTACGTGTCCAACACTGATTTTGCATTGTTGAGCTTTTTTCCAAATTTGTTGCCAATCTTTTGAGCCTCCCCACAGAGGTCTGCCATGGATCTTCTAATTTTGTTGTTGCCAGGCAGGTAACCAGGTTGTCAGCCCTTTAAAAACTGCCCAGCTGTCAGTATAGATGTACGCTTTATCTCCAGGTGATAAACTATCAATGACTAGGGCAACAGCTCATAATTTTGCCTGATTATTTGAACTGGCAGTACCTTCATCAAACAACACGGTTTCTGTTTATAGGCAATAAGCCACCGCAGTCTAGGTCCTGCCATTTGATCAAATTTTAGCAGAACTATCAGTAAACCATGCATGTTTCTGTTTTTCTGCATCTAAATTATCAAATGGTGACACTTCAATGATTGGTGACTTCGGAAGCTCATGTTGCTGTTGTTCTGTTGCATCAGCATCACCCAGAATTACCAGTACAGCCAACTGTTGTACTTGAGATATTCCAGGTATGATGTTGGCCCTTTCCTGTAAATACCATTTCCATTTTTGTACAGTCGAAGACTGTGCTATTTGAGTTTTCATTAAATTATTATCTCGTAACCACCCCTGGATTGGGTAGTCTATCTTAACTGTCACTGTTTGTTGTTTAGTAATTCCTTCCACATGAATCAATGCTGTGTACTCTGCCAGCACATGGTGCTTAAGGGGGGCTATATCTCACCTGTGCTCCAGTTAGGGATTTGGAACAAAATCCCAATGGTCTCTTTTTTCCAGTGTCATCCTTCTGCCACAGTCCCCAAGACATAACATTATTGGCAACAGTTACTTCCAGGATAAAGGGTTGCTGTGGATCAATTGGGCCCAGTCCCACACTCTACTGTAGGGCCTTTTTTGCTTTTTCAAAAGCCATTTGCTGCTTGGGACCCCCTTGAAAATCACACATTTTCCTCATTACATAGTGAATGGGCCACAAAATCAGTCCAAGGTGAGGTACAAACGCCCTCCAAAAGGCCATTGCTCCCAAGAAGGCCTGTGCCTGCTGTTTAGTTTTTGGGACTGCAATTTTCTGAATACTGTCTAGTGCTGCAGCAGGAATTTCTCTTTTCGCTCCATTCCAAATCATACCAAGGAATTTTACTGATGTCCCTTGTTGTGTTTTATTTTCATTTATAGCCCACCCTCTGTTCTGAAGGTGCTGAATTACAGTTTTGCGATATCTACCTCAGACTTTTTTCCAGTAATTGTTATATCATAAATGTAATGAAAAACAGTCACTTTGTCCAGTTGTAACTTGACTAGATCTCTAGCCACCAGTCCATGACACAGGTAGGGCTGTGCAGATATCCCTGTGGTAACACTTGGAAGGTATACTGCCTCCCCTCCCAAGTAAAAGCAAATTGGGCTCTGTTTTCCTCTGCTATTGGAATGGAAAAGAAAGCATTTGCTAAGTCCAAAACTGCATGATATGGCCCAGCAGATAAAGACAATTTTTCCATGATCATAACAATATCTGGAACAGCTGCCACTAAAGGTGATGCCACCTTGTTCAGACTTTAATAATCTACGGTCATTTGCCATGACCCATCAGGTTTCTTTACCGGCCACACCTGACTATTGAATGGATTCACAGTTGACTCAAGTATGCCAACCCAAAGCAGTTCTTGGATCATTTCAGTGATCTAATCATGCCCACCTGGGATACGACACTGTTTGATGTTTACTATTATTTTAGGTGTGGGAATATAAAGTGGTTCCCACTTAGCATTGCCTCAGACTACAGCCTAGACTGCGTTGACTGAACAATGCCGCACTCCAATCCTAAATGGCCCTACAGTGGTTTTCAAAGTTCTACCTTTTAACACATCTATTTCTAAAATGTGTTTAGGTACTGGAGCTATTACTGCTTCAATGAAAATAGGAACACCATCCCCAAAAGCTATCTTAACCTTGATTTTGGTACCTAGTGTTTTTGCCCCTCCATAACCATAGATCTCTACATATTGCCCACAAAATTTACGGGGGTTGCTGGCAAAAATGGTTATTTCTGATCCTGTGTCTACCAGAGCCATTACATGTTGTTCCAAAAAATGGTAAGGGGTATGTAAGGGCATCGGTCCCCAGGTGTAATTGCTCTTACCGTACCCTTAGCTACTGGGGACCTGCCTACTAGTTAACTTGTCTCTGTTTTTTCAACCGGGGTTCTCCATTCCTTTTCTCCCCAATCTCTCTCATCACTGAATTCCCCTTTTGCCACTGTGCTAGCTCCTCATCAGTAGGGATGTCAGGATATAATTGATTCCACCCTAGCTTTCCTTCAGTGGTACTTCTGGTTGGACGTTTTGTAGGGGTTTGCTTTTTTCCTGTAGAGCTTGAGCCTTTCTCTTTTTGTTTTTGTTTCTATTTTTTATATAATTCCTCAGTAGCTATCCCATCTATTTCTGCAACTTCTACCCCCCACCTTAATAGATCCAGAAACATTTGCTTTCTTGTGATTTTTTCATCAGATTTATCTTTTGGTTTCTCTGCATTTGCTTTCTAGCTCTTCTCTGTTCTTTTTCTTCCACTAATTTTGCCATTTGATTTAGAGTGACTATTACATCTCATATTTGCTGACCTACACAGCCTGCCAGGGCAGCCATCAACTGCCCTTTCCACCACTGTGGTGCATTTCTGATCAATTTACTTCTCATATTGCTAGTCATTATTTGTGCATCTGGTCCTTTCAGAAGCACTAATGCCCATTCTTATGAATAAATGGCAGCCAACATATCCATTTCTCTTAACTGCTGTATCGCCTCTGCTATAGTTTTCCAAGGCTTATGTTCATCAGCTACTGCTGTAGCATCAGGCCAAGTAGCTTGGAAAGCCGAGGCTAACCACACCACCAGTGTATTCACCTGGGGATCATCATGGTTCATATTGTTTACTATTTGCTTTAAACGTGGGTGGAACACTAAGCATGCACATTGGTGCATCTCTTCAGCATTTAGAGGCACTGCTTCTCCCCCTGTGTCCCAAACCCGAAGAAACCATGCTAAAACAGTTTTCCCCAGCTTTTGCTTATAGATTTAGATTACATTTAATAATTCAGCTTGGGTATAACTCCGCACCTTAACCCATTGTTGTGGCGCTGCCCCCCTAGTGTACTGCCCCTTTCTCTCAATAACTGGACGTGCCTCCACTGATGGGGAATTTACTATTTCAAAATCACTATCACCCTCATCAGTTCAGGGAAGATTACCTTCCCACTTCTCGTCGTCAAACTCTGCCTTACAAAGCAAAGCACAAACCTGGGGCCTTGAGGGTGGATGGCATAGTTTTCTCCCATTTCATTGTCAACGCTGTTGAATTATTCGAGTAGCTAGAGTCACTGAATTAGATTTCCAGTGTTCAGCTTCCTCTCCTACTTTAGCAAGTGTCATATCTGCCTTCTCCAAGGCATCTCTATCCAATCTGTGTGTATGCGTGTGTTCTTTACATTGCTCTTCTAACTCTTAAGACTTTTTCTTTTAGTTTCTCTACATCTCTATCTAATTCCTGAATTGCCTCAAAGAACAGCCATCCAGCTGCTCCCACCCCTTCCTTCACCTTCTTCCCCTTATCATCCAATTTTAGCTCTGATAGGGCCTTAGCTAGACTATCAGGGTCTGCCTTAGGTCTTTCTTGCAAAGGTTTTGGGGAAGGAGGGGGTGAAACTTGACTTTAAACCTTATCAAGAGGTTCCCATTTTCCAAACAATGCTGGCATTATAGTACCAACGCCCACCTTATTTGGGGTACCTGACACAACATCCTTCTTGCCTGACATTTCTACTGCAAACCTCAGACCCTGCTCACTGCACCAAATAAACTAGTCTGTTACTTTAAAGTCTGAGGTTAATACAGAATTAGAAATGACACAAGACACCAAGGCTCAAACTTAACAATTTATTAAACAAAAACTTACTAGATAAACAGAAAAAAAAAATAAAATTGTATACTTACAAGAATATGCATAAACAAAATCATCTTTGCCACTGATAGGGAGACTTCAATACTATTTAGTACAGCTATCTGTTCAGTCAAGGCAAGGCTGACACTGGCAAAATGGCTCTATGCTCAGTTCAGGCTGGTGCTGTAATCAAATTCGAATGATGATGACTTCCATTTTAGACTTTGAGCTTTTTATAGTCCTAAACAAACAATAAAATCAATAGGTTCAACTAATGACATATAGATCACAAGCTTATCATGAGTTGATGAAATATTTTAGAAAATTACAGATCATTTCCTAAGTTGTAAACAAGTCTCGTAATGTCTGGTCTTATGCCTTACTTCCCTTTTCCAAAGAACAGTTAGCTCACAAACTTGTAATATAGTTCCTCATTAAAATCCCCCATATTCTGGTAAACATCTTTTAGGCTGATACAGGTCAACAAAAGTTTAGTTATACCAGTAATCAGTGAGCAAGGCCTGCTCTTCAGCATATTGTATTGTTACAATATTAGCAGCATATAGTGAGGTAGATAATCAAACATACACAGTGGTATGTGGCTCGAGGCATAACAAAAACCAGGTAGACTGTGTGGATCCATCACAGATGGGTAGCCTCAAGTTCTCACTCAGTTTATCTTGTCTTGCACTTCTTGAAGCTGCAAGTAACGTTTGAAAAGGATTTTTGGCTAGGCTTGTAATGGTCTGATGACTGATTGCCTAATGCACATCTATGAACCTAGGAATAGTAGCAACTACTTACTAAGGCCAGCAAACTGCCTTTGACATGCCAGAAGAAACAGGTTCATTGCTAAACTATTTACAAATTATTTTGCTAACTCTATGATTGATGAAACTACAAAGATGGAAGTAGACATACTGCAAAAAGACATCAAAAGATTCACATACATTTACCAGCTTCTATTAACAAATTTTCTTCTGGAAAAAAAAACACAAAAGTACACTAAGGCTTATGTCAAATATACCGGATTCTAATAGCACAGTGCAAGCCAATGAAAACTGCTTCAAGCTACCACATCTTTGAGTAAATAATAAGCACCCCTGATGAAGAAGCAGGTGGAAGAAAATTAGTATTTACTTTTAAGACACCTGACTTATTTATTATTAAACTTACCCTATGTTAGCCATATGTCTGCAGAACCTGAACAGCTGGAGGAAACACATAAGAGAATTGCAGTGCTCTAAGTGGTAGCAGATGGCAAAAGCAGTGATGCACCATCATGAACCTTTGACCATATGACTACCATCACGTTAGATCTTCATCAGTATTGTGTGTCATAGCTCTTGTTCGATCTTTCTATTGTACTAGCTGTAAGGTCCTCCAGTCTCTTGTATTTAATGTAGAGGTTGACATCAGGTGATTTTGCTGCATGCATGAAATAGTTTATTAGTGGCTTGATTATGGGAATCATGCCTCCCTGTCCATATTTTTGCCTCATGTTTTTGGTTTGTTGCCAATAAAATATGAGTCTATATTAAATAAATGAATGCTTAAAATGTCGAGTACAACATGCTCGACACAATTTAAGCAAATGTTTATTTAATCGAGAGCTCAAATAATCTAAAATAGGAGTTTTGAAAGGTAATATTTGGCCAAGACAAAAACATGCTACGTCTAATGTAAGTTCGTGAAACATAGAAAATAAAAATTGAATCTGTACCTGTGTAGTTACATTAATTAAAATTAAGGGGAAAGGGTACATTTGTAACTGAAAGTAGATGTTACACAAAGCATACAAGTGCAATATACTTAAATGCAATAAATTACATAGTTAGTGCATAGTCAGTATAAAATGAAGTACACCGAAATCACTTAACATGGTGCTTTAGAACAGCGTTACATTATGGCTAACAGAAACTGTTTCTCACCAGGTGTTGTAGGAGACTATTACGAGTGTGTCAAGTCTCAGAAAGGGAAAGATATGCTCAATATAGATGGTTATTTATATAGCCTAGAAAAGGTATTGAAAGATCGGAAGTACTGGTGTTGTAAAGGTAAACTAAAGGAATGCTGTAAAGGCCGTGCAGTGACTAAGAAAGAAATCTATGGTAAACTATTATTAAAATGTACAGGGCATCACCATGCCTCTGATGTCTGTGAAGTTGAGAAATACATTGCCTGTGATAAATTGAAGGAAACTGCTCCTACATGTAGAGATACCCCTGCTGTAGTTGTAGATGATGTTTGTGCATCTACATCTACAGAGTATACAGGTGCCCTTCCAACAAGGCAATCAATGTTACAGCAGGCAAACAGGGTCCATCATTCTGCAGCTAGAAATTATGTTCCTGTCTGCACTAGTTTGGAAACTGTAAACCCAAGTGAATGTACCCTAAAAGGAGGTTACTTTGTTCAGAAACGAATGAGCAATATTGCAAATAAGATACATGTTTTAGTATTTTCCACTGTTGAAAATCTTAGGGATTTAAGTAAATCTACTATGTGGCTGATGGATGGTGTGTTTTTAACATAAGGTTGGTTGTGCAGACAACTATTGAGCATTCATGGACTTCTTACAGTTGGCAGAAATACAAAGTGTGTCCCATTAGTTTTTTGCTTAATGTCAAAGAAATCATATAAATGCTAAAACTTTATGTGGGACTGTCTCACTAATTTGTTGACAAAAGCTAATTTGAATGTGTCAGTTAAATTTATTTTATCTGACTTTGAGATGGCAACCCTTTGCAGTGTAAAACACAATTTCCCAGGTGTATACTCAAAGAGTTGTCTATTGCATTTTAGTCAGGCTGTCTGGAGAAAGTTACAAAGCTTAGGGCTAGCAAGGTTGTATGGAAGGTCTATAAACTTTCAGATAAGTGTCAAAAAGCTCATTGCTTTATCATTTTTAGATGTTGTTGAAGTTGTTACAGCATTTCTACAGCTAAGTAAATCATTTCCTAGTGAGGAAAAATATTTACTTTCCTATTTCTCGGATACATATGTTCTGGGTCGTGTAAGAAAGCAGAACACTAGATTATCTTGTATTTCCAGATTCCATACTATGTTTAATATTGAGTTCTGCAATGTGTCTGCACTGAATGCACTTTGCCTCGTACGTAAAATCAGGTTGAGGGATGGAACAGACGTATCCGCTGTTTTCTTGGACGCGGATTTCTGATATTCCGTCTAAGTTGTTGATTCTGGTTAGAGAGCAGAACAAGGTAAATGAGACTAGACTGCGTTTACAGTCTGGATGTCCTCCGTCCCCTAAAAAAAGAAAAACAGTTCTAAAAATGTGACAGATTGCAACAGGTACTACAACATAAAGATGAGTATAGTACTCAGGATTGTCTTCGAGCTGTTGCAGTTCTTTTGAAAGTGTAACGTATATTCTAAAGTTCATCATCGAGCACACTTGGGGATGATTTAATGCTTTGTTTCTCTATAATTTATATATAGTTTGTTTGTACACTAGGTGTTTCACATTTAGGGTGTGTAGATCAGTATTATAGCTTGTTAGATAGTAAATACAGGTTTAATTTGGGGAGTTAGTTTAAGAGTTTATTTCTGTTTACTACATTCTAGTCTCTTACGTCACTTGGGGGAAGGTGTTGGCCAAACAAAACTTTTGGATATTATGATTTTCGATTATGTTTTCTTTCAGTTAAGTAAACGTTTGCTTAAATTGTTTCAAGCATGTTGTACTTGACATTTTAAGCATTTGTTTATTTAATATAGACCCTAAAATTTGTACTAAATTCAAAAAGTGTAGCAAAACCACAGCAATAATCACAGTAAAAAGAATCACAACAGTCAGAAAGTGGATTTGAAATTAATTTATTAGGCAACAAAATAAAATGAATATAACTACTGATTAAGTGCTTTCACCCTTGTTAATAATTAAAAAAATCTGAAGACTTAAAAAGATATTACAATTACAATGTTGCCCTAGCCATAATTACATTAACCAGTATAAAAAAAATAGCAAAATTAAAAAAAAAAAGTTTTACAACATGAACTTATTCATTAACATTATTTGAAGAAAACAATAAAAAACATTTAAATTGAACCTTGTAAATAACATTTCAGTAAAAGAAGCTCTAACATTAAAGAGAGGTTGTAAAGAAATATTTTCATTCAGCTCTGGAAATCTCAGTATTGCAAAACCAATTTTTTTTTATAAAAATGGCATTTTGTAGAATGCTTAAATAAGGCATTATTTTCATTTTACTTATCTGATACTGATGTTCATATTTTCTCTTTAAAAGACTTCTCTCAGTTTTGCCAGCGTAGTATGCAGGACAACCAAGGCATTTTGCAAGGTAAACAACCAGTTTGCATTGACAATTACCATTTGCAAAACTTATTTTGGAACATGTATTTTCCATTGTCAATCCTACCCCTTCTAAAGTAAAACAACACTGGGGAGACATTCCACATTTTGTAGCTCCTTTCTTAGGCCGACAATATTAGTTGTTATACAAAACATCCTCTTCTAGATTCTCTTTTATATTGGGGTCTGTTTTGAAAGTAAAAGTAGGATGTGTACCTAATAATTTATAAATATTGGAACTGCCTTTTAATATATTCCAATTACTAATAGCAATGTTTTTCACCTCTCTAGCTAATGGTCCATATTCAACTACCAGAGCTCTCTCATAACCTTCTTTGTCTTTCTTATTTTTACTTTTACTAAAACCTGTCCCAAGGAATGGTATGTATTCCTTCCCCCATTCCAATTCAACACATAACTTCTTATTTCATCTACTAACCTGGATGGATAATTTCTAGTTAAAAACATTTTGAGAACATTATTTAACTCTTTAGCTGCTACTTCTTGATATGAGGTCATACGAGCAATCTTTATACATTGTCTTTTAACTATGCTTTTCTTCTAACTCAATGGGTGGCAACTGGAGTAGTCAAGGTAAGTATTGCTGAAAGTTGGCTTCCTATAAATAAATGATTTGAAACCATTCTTGATATGTTTAATAAAAGTGTCTAAGAAGTTAATCCCTGCTTTGTTACAACTAAAAGTAAATTTATGGATGGTGGAAGTACTATTAAGATATTTGACAAATTATCTATCTCCTTCTCAGGCCCTTTCCACAAAATAAAGATGTCATTCAAGAATTTAACATAAAGTTTCACAAATTAATAGAAAACACAGTTGAAAGTATTATTAAATTTCCAATCCACAGAACCAAGTTTGCATATATTGGAGCACAAGAGGCCCCCAAGGCTACACTTTTATTCTGTTTAAAGTGTTCCCCTTTGAAGTATATAAAATTATAGTCCAGAATAATGGCCATGAAATAATTAACTTTTTCACTCAAATAATTTGTGTAGCTACACGTTATTGTAAAAATGTTCCATGCCCTCTTCTCTACAGATTGATGTAAAAAGGTTGAACATAGCTATTGTTGGAAAAAATATATCTCTATCCCATAGATATAATTTGAGTCTTCTTAAAAAGTCCCCGGAGTCAATAATCAGGTGTCTGACATTGTCATAAATCAGTTTCAACCATCTGTCCACACAGACCCCACCAAAGGGATATGTCTTAGAACCTCCTCTTGCCACTATAGGTCTAAAACATAGTTTTTTATTGATTTTTGTAGTACCAAACATTGTGGTGACCATAGGATTTTTTACGTACAAAAAATTGTAGGTATGAATTGTAATCCTTTGATCTAATAAAAATTCTTCTAGAAATTAGTCAGTTCTCCCATGACGTATAGTCCAGTATCCATTAATGAAGTAAATATAAGTACTATAGACATTTAATAAATCAAAAATCACCTTAGAATATTTTGAGTCAAATATAGCAATATCCCTACCTTTATCTGGTTTCATACTTCTTGCTGTTATGTCATTTTTAAGTTTTTCAAACAATTCCCTTTCAGTCTTGTTTAGGTTGGAAAAATAAGAATGTGTGTTGTTAATTCTAACCTGTATATCATAAAGATCTTCTATAATAGCCTTTTCTAAAACATTAAGAATAGGATTTCAAAGTGGGGGGGTTAAAAACACTTCTTTTCTTTAGCTCTGACTCTAATTTTTTAAGGCATGATTTACTTGGTTCCCCTGTTCACTAAAATAAATCGTTAACTTCAATTTCCTAATAAATAACTTAATGACGGACTCAATAACATCAAATCTTTTTGTGGAACAAATTTCAACACTTTCATAAACAGAGTAATATGTTCCTTAATAATCACATGCCTTGTAAAGTTGTAAATATGGAAGTCTTTAAAAGTATGAACTATGCCATTAACTGAAATTAGCAAGGAATCCAGTTCCTCCCTTGTTAGAGTTTATGGAAAGTGATTCTGATGAAGTCCTAGTATCTCAGGATGAACAGGCTTAATCAGTAGTTAAAATTCATTTTATGGACAGTGCAGTGGTGCAGCAGTAGCATTGTCTCCTCACAGCAAGAGGTT